>NW_027315874.1:0-2500 GCF_026437365.1 Eucyclogobius newberryi
GTTATAGTGTTACTCTGGAGTTAGTTATAGTGATACTCTGGAGTGAGTTACTCTGGAGTGAGTTATAGTGTTACTCTGGAGTGGGTTAAAGTGTAACTGGAGTGAGTTAATGTGTTACTATGGAGTGAGTTAATGTGTTACTCTAGAGTGAGTTATAGTGTTACTCTGGAGTGAGTTAAAGTGTAACTGGAGTGAGTTAATGTGTTACTCTAGAGTGAGTTATAGTGTTACTCTGGAGTGGGTTAAAGTGTAACTGGAGTGAGTTAATGTGTTACTATGGAGTGAGTTAATGTGTTACTCTAGAGTGAGTTATAGTGTTACTCTGGAGTGAGTTAAAGTGTTACTCTGGAGTGAGTTAAAGTGTTACTCTGGAGTGAGTTATAGTGATACTCTGGAGTGAGTTAAAGTGTTACTCTGGAGTGAGTTAATGTGTTACTCTGGAGTGAGTTATAGTGTTACTCTGGAGTGAGTTAAAGTGTTACTCTGGAGTGAGAAATGTGTTACTCTGGAGTGAGTTATAGTGTTACTCTGGAGTGAGTTAAAGTGTTACTCTGCAGTGAGTTATAGTGTTACTCTGGAGTGAGTTAATATGTTACTCTAGAGTGAGTTATAGTGTTACTCTGGAGTGAGTTATAGTGTTACTCTGGAGTGAGTTAAAGTGTTACTCTGGAGTGAGTTAATGTGTTACTCTGGAGTGAGTTAATGTGTTACTCTGGAGTGAGTTATAGTGTTACTCTGGAGTGAGTTAATGTGTTACTCTGGAGTGAGTTAATGTGTTACTCTGGAGTGAGTTATAGTGTTACTCTGGAGTGAGTTAATGTGTTACTCTGGAGTGAGTTAATGTGTTACTCTGCAGTGAGTTATAGTGTTACTCTGGAGTGAGTTAATATGTTACTCTAGAGTGAGTTATAGTGTTACTCTGGAGTGAGTTATAGTGTTACTCTGGAGTGAGTTAAAGTGTTACTCTGCAGTGAGTTATAGTGTTACTCTGGAGTGAGTTAATATGTTACTCTAGAGTGAGTTATAGTGTTACTCTGGAGTGAGTTAAAGTGTTACTCTAGAGTGAGTTATAGTGGTACTCTGGAGTGAGTTATAGTGTTACTCTGGAGTGAGTTAAAGTGTTACTCTAGAGTGAGTTAAAGTGTTACTCTGGAGTGAGTTACTCTGGAGTGAGTTATAGTGTTACTCTGGAGTGAGTTATAGTGTTACTCTGGAGTTAGTTATAGTGATACTCTGGAGTGAGTTACTCTGGAGTGAGTTATAGTGTTACTCTGGAGTGGGTTAAAGTGTAACTGGAGTGAGTTAATGTGTTACTATGGAGTGAGTTAATGTGTTACTCTAGAGTGAGTTATAGTGTTACTCTGGAGTGAGTTAAAGTGTAACTGGAGTGAGTTAATGTGTTACTCTAGAGTGAGTTATAGTGTTACTCTGGAGTGGGTTAAAGTGTAACTGGAGTGAGTTAATGTGTTACTATGGAGTGAGTTAATGTGTTTCTCTAGAGTGAGTTATAGTGTTACTCTGGAGTGAGTTAAAGTGTTACTCTGGAGTGAGTTAAAGTGTTACTCTGGAGTGAGTTATAGTGATACTCTGGAGTGAGTTAAAGTGTTACTCTGGAGTGAGTTAATGTGTTACTCTGGAGTGAGTTATAGTGTTACTCTGGAGTGAGTTAAAGTGTTACTCTGGAGTGAGTTAATGTGTTACTCTGGAGTGAGTTATAGTGTTACTCTGGAGTGAGTTAAAGTGTTACTCTGCAGTGAGTTATAGTGTTACTCTGGAGTGAGTTAATATGTTACTCTAGAGTGAGTTATAGTGTTACTCTGGAGTGAGTTATAGTGTTACTCTGGAGTGAGTTAAAGTGTTACTCTGGAGTGAGTTAATGTGTTACTCTGGAGTGAGTTAATGTGTTACTCTGGAGTGAGTTATAGTGTTACTCTGGAGTGAGTTAATGTGTTACTCTGGAGTGAGTTAATGTGTTACTCTGGAGTGAGTTATAGTGTTACTCTGGAGTGAGTTAATGTGTTACTCTGGAGTGAGTTAATGTGTTACTCTGCAGTGAGTTATAGTGTTACTCTGGAGTGAGTTAATATGTTACTCTAGAGTGAGTTATAGTGTTACTCTGGAGTGAGTTATAGTGTTACTCTGCAGTGAGTTATAGTGTTACTCTGGAGTGAGTTAATATGTTACTCTAGAGTGAGTTATAGTGTTACTCTGGAGTGAGTTATAGTGTTACTCTGGAGTGAGTTAAAGTGTTACTCTGGAGTGAGTTAATGTGTTACTCTGGAGTGAGTTATAGTGTTACTCTGGAGTGAGTTAAAGTGTTACTCTGGAGTGAGTTATAGTGTTGCTCTGGAGTGAGTTATAGTGTTACTCCTGAGTGAGTTAAAGTGTTACTCTGGAGTGAGTTAAAGTTTTACTCTAGAGTGAGATATAGTATTACTCTGGAGTGAGTTATAGTGTTACTCTGGAGTGAGTTAATGTGTTACTCTAGAGTGAGTTATAG
>NW_027315874.1:10000-128397 GCF_026437365.1 Eucyclogobius newberryi
GTGGCTCTCTTTAGTCCCACTATGTGGCTCTCTTTAGTCTCACTATGTGGCTCTTTAGTCTCACTATGTGGCTCTTTAGTCTCACTATGTGGCTCTTTAGTCTCACTATGTGGCTCTTTAGTCTCACTATGTGGCTCTCTTTAGTCTCACTATGTGGCTCTCTTTAGTCTCACTATGTGGCTCTTTAGTCTCACTATGTGGCTCTTTAGTCTCACTATGTGGCTCTTTAGTCTCACTATGTGGCTCTCTTTAGTCTCACTATGTGGCTCTTTAGTCTCACTATGTGGCTCTTTAGTTATGTGTCTCTCTTTAGTCTCACTATGTGGCTCTTTAGTCTCACTATGTGGCTCTTTAGTCTCACTATGTGGCTCTTTAGTCTCACTATGTGGCTCTCTTTAGTCTCACTATGTGGCTCTTTAGTCTCACTATGTGGCTCTTTAGTCTCACTATGTGGCTCTCTTTAGTCTCACTATGTGGCTCTTTAGTCTCACTATGTGGCTCTTTAGTCTCACTATGTGGCTCTTTAGTCTCACTATGTGGCTCTCTTTAGTCTCACTATGTGGCTCTTTAGTCTCACTATGTGGCTCTCTTTAGTCTCACTATGTGGCTCTTTAGTCTCACTATGTGGCTCTCTTTAGTCTCACTATGTGGCTCTCTTTAGTCTCACTATGTGGCTCTTTAGTCTCACTATGTGGCTCTTTAGTCTCACTATGTGGCTCTTTAGTCTCACTATGTGGCTCTCTTTAGTCTCACTATGTGGCTCTTTAGTCTCACTATGTGGCTCTTTAGTCTCACTATGTGGCTCTTTAGTCTCACTATGTGGCTCTCTTTAGTCTCACTATGTGGCTCTTTAGTCTCACTATGTGGCTCTTTATTCTCACTATGTGGCTCTCTTTAGTCTCACTATGTGGCTCTTTAGTCTCACTATGTGGCTCTTTAGTCTCACTATGTGGCTCTTTAGTCTCACTATGTGGCTCTCTTTAGTCTCACTATGTGGCTCTTTAGTCTCACTATGTGGCTCTCTTTAGTCTCACTATGTGGCTCTTTAGTCTCACTATGTGGCTCTCTTTAGTCTCACTATGTGGCTCTTTAGTCTCACTATGTGGCTCTTTAGTCTCACTATGTGGCTCTTTAGTCTCACTATGTGGCTCTTTAGTCTCACTATGTGGCTCTCTTTAGTCTCACTATGTGGCTCTTTAGTCTCACTATGTGGCTCTCTTTAGTCTCACTATGTGGCTCTTTAGTCTCACTATGTGGCTCTCTTTAGTCTCACTATGTGGCTCTCTTTAGTCTCACTATGTGGCTCTTTAGTCCCACTATGTGGCTCTTTAGTCTCACTATGTGGCTCTCTTTAGTCTCACTATGTGGCTCTTTAGTCTCACTATGTGGCTCTTTAGTCTCACTATGTGGCTCTTTAGTCTCACTATGTGGCTCTTTAGTCTCACTATGTTGCTCTTTAGTCTCACTTTGTGGCTCTTTAGTCTCACTATGTGGCTCTTTAGTCTCACTATGTGGCTCTTTAGTCTCACTATGTGGCTCTTTAGTCTCACTATGTGGCTCTCTTTAGTCTCACTATGTGGCTCTTTAGTCTCACTATGTGGCTCTCTTTAGTCTCACTATGTGGCTCTCTTTAGTCTCACTATGTGGCTCTTTAGTCTCACTATGTGGCTCTCTTTAGTCTCACTATGTGACTCTTTAGTCTCACTATGTGGCTCTTTAGTCTCACTATGTGGCTCTTTAGTCTCACTATGTGGCTCTTTAGTCTCACTATGTGGCTCTTTAGTCTCACTTTGTGGCTCTTTAGTCTCACTATGTGGCTCTTTAGTCTCACTATGTGGCTCTTTAGTCTCACTATGTGGCTCTTTAGTCTCACTATGTGGCTCTTTAGTCTCACTTTGTGGCTCTTTAGTCTCACTATGTGGCTCTTTAGTCTCACTATGTGGCTCTTTAGTCTCACTTTGTGGCTCTTTAGTCTCACTATGTGGCTCTTTAGTCTCACTATATGGCTCTCTTTAGTCTCACTATGTGGCTCTTTAGTCTCACTATGTGGCTCTCTTTAGTCTCACTATGTGGCTCTTTAGTCTCACTATGTGGCTCTCTTTAGTCTCACTATGTGGCTCTTTAGTCTCACTATGTGGCTCTTAAGTCTCACTATGTGGCTCTTTAGTCTCACTATGTGGCTCTTTAGTCTCACTATGTGGCTCTTTAGTCTCACTATGTGGCTCTTTAGTCTCACTATGTGGCTCTTTAGTCTCACTTTGTGGCTCTTTAGTCTCACTATGTGGCTCTTTAGTCTCACTATGTGGCTCTTTAGTCTCACTTTGTGGCTCTTTAGTCTCACTATGTGGCTCTTTAGTCTCACTATATGGCTCTCTTTAGTCTCACTATGTGGCTCTTTAGTCTCACTATGTGGCTCTCTTTAGTCTCACTATGTGGCTCTTTAGTCTCACTATGTGGCTCTCTTTAGTCTCACTATGTGGCTCTTTAGTCTCACTATGTGGCTCTTTAGTCTCACTTTGTGGCTCTTTAGTCTCACTATGTGGCTCTTTAGTCTCACTATATGGCTCTCTTTAGTCTCACTATGTGGCTCTTTAGTCTCACTATGTGGCTCTCTTTAGTCTCACTATGTGGCTCTCTTTAGTCTCACTATGTGGCTCTCTTTAGTCTCACTATGTGGCTCTTTAGTCTCACTATGTGGCTCTTTAGTCTCACTATGTGGCTCTCTTTAGTCTCACTATGTGGCTCTCTTTAGTCTCACTATGTGGCTCTTTAGTCTCACTATGTGGCTCTTTAGTCTCACTATGTGGCTCTTTAGTCTCACTATGTGGCTCTCTTTAGTCTCACTATGTGGCTCTCTTTAGTCTCACTATGTGGCTCTTTAGTCTCACTATGTGGCTCTTTAGTCTCACTATGTGGCTCTCTTTAGTCTCACTATGTGGCTCTCTTTAGTCTCACTATGTGGCTCTTTAGTCTCACTATGTGGCTCTCTTTAGTCTCACTATGTGGCTCTTTAGTCTCACTATGTGGCTCTTTAGTCTCACTATGTGGCTCTCTTTAGTCTCACTATGTGGCTCTTTAGTCTCACTATGTGGCTCTCTTTAGTCTCACTATGTGGCTCTTTAGTCTCACTATGTGGCTCTTTAGTCTCACTATGTGGCTCTTTAGTCTCACTATGTGGCTCTCTTTAGTCTCACTATGTGGCTCTTTAGTCTCACTATGTGGCTCTTTATTCTCACTATGTGGCTCTCTTTAGTCTCACTATGTGGCTCTTTAGTCTCACTATGTGGCTCTTTAGTCTCACTATGTGGCTCTTTAGTCTCACTATGTGGCTCTCTTTAGTCTCACTATGTGGCTCTTTAGTCTCACTATGTGGCTCTCTTTAGTCTCACTATGTGGCTCTTTAGTCTCACTATGTGGCTCTTTAGTCTCACTATATGGCTCTCTTTAGTCTCACTATGTGGCTCTCTTTAGTCTCACTATGTGGCTCTTTAGTCTCACTATGTGGCTCTCTTTAGTCTCACTATGTGGCTCTCTTTAGTCTCACTATGTGGCTCTTTAGTCTCACTATGTGGCTCTCTTTAGTCTCACTATGTGGCTCTTTAGTCTCACTATGTGGCTCTTTAGTCTCACTATGTGGCTCTCTTTAGTCTCACTATGTGGCTCTTTAGTCTCACTATGTGGCTCTTTATTCTCACTATGTGGCTCTCTTTAGTCTCACTATGTGGCTCTTTAGTCTCACTATGTGGCTCTTTAGTCTCACTATGTGGCTCTTTAGTCTCACTATGTGGCTCTCTTTAGTCTCACTATGTGGCTCTTTAGTCTCACTATGTGGCTCTCTTTAGTCTCACTATGTGGCTCTTTAGTCTCACTATGTGGCTCTTTAGTCTCACTATATGGCTCTCTTTAGTCTCACTATGTGGCTCTTTAGTCTCACTATGTGGCTCTCTTTAGTCTCACTATGTGGCTCTTTAGTCTCACTATGTGGCTCTTTAGTCTCACTATGTGGCTCTTTAGTCTCACTATGTGGCTCTTTAGTCTCACTATGTGGCTCTCTAGTCTCACTATGTGGCTCTTTAGTCTCACTATGTGGCTCTTTAGTCTCACTATGTGGCTCTTTAGTCTCACTATGTGGCTCTTTAGTCTCACTATGTGGCTCTCTTTAGTCTCACTATGTGGCTCTCTTTAGTCTCACTATGTGGCTCTTTAGTCTCACTATGTGGCTCTCTTTAGTCTCACTATGTGGCTCTCTTTAGTCTCACTATGTGGCTCTTTAGTCTCACTATGTGGCTCTCTTTAGTCTCACTATGTGGCTCTCTTTAGTCTCACTATGTGGCTCTTTAGTCTCACTATGTGGCTCTCTTTAGTCTCACTATGTGGCTCTCTTTAGTCTCACTATGTGGCTCTTTAGTCTCACTATGTGGCTCTCTTTAGTCTCACTATGTGCCTCTCTTTAGTCTCACTATGTGGCTCTTTAGTCTCACTATGTGGCTCTCTTTAGTCTCACTTTGTGGCTCTTTAGTCTCACTATGTGGCTCTTTAGTCTCACTATGTGGCTCTCTTTAGTCTCACTATGTGGCTCTTTAGTCTCACTATGTGGCTCTCTTTAGTCTCACTATGTGGCTCTTTAGTCTCACTATGTGGCTCTCTTTAGTCTCACTATGTGGCTCTTTAGTCTCACTATGTGGCTCTCTTTAGTCTCACTATGTGGCTCTTTAGTCTCACTATGTGGCTCTTTAGTCTCACTATGTGGCTCTTTAGTCTCACTATGTGGCTCTTTAGTCTCACTATGTGGCTCTTTAGTCTCACTTTGTGGCTCCTATACTTTATTGTCTGAAATAGTTCAAATCTCCAAACGCTCCTTGTCTCCTCGTCTCCTCACTCCTTGTCTCCTTGTCTCCTCATTCCTCATCTCTTCACTCCTTGTCTCCTCACTCCTTGTCTCTTTTTCTCCTCACTCCTCGTCTCCTCACTCCTTGTCTCCTCACTCCTCTTCTCCTCACTCCTTGTCTCCTCGTCTCTTCCCGACTCGTCTCCTCACTCCTTGTCTCCTCACTCCTTTTCTCCTTGTCTCTTCCCTCCTTGTCTCATTGTCTCCTCACTCCTTTTCTCCTCGTCTCTTCCCTCCTTCCCTCCTTGCCTCCTTGTTTCCTGGTCTCCTCACTCCTTGTCTCCTTGTCTCCTCACTCCTTGCATCCTCTTCTCCTGGTCTCCTAACTCATTGTCTCCTTGTCTCCTTGTCTCCTTGTCTCCTTGTCTCCCTGTCTCCTCACTCCTCCACTCCTCCACTCCTCATCTCCTCACTCCTTGTCTCCTTGTCTCCTCATCTCCTGGTCTCCTCACTCCTTGTTTCCTCTGACCTTGAATGACCTCATTTGTTTTTATCATCTAGTTTCTCATCGTGTGCTTTGCTGCCCCCGGCTCTGCAACACGCCCAGACACACCTCCTCTTTCCTCTTTCCTCTGTCTCTGTCTCTTAAGGAGCAATAATAAACTCACACAGATGTTGGACCGCACAGTTACTGATGATGATTAGGTGAAGAAGATCACTTGGTTTAGACCTGGTTTAGACCTGGTTTAGTCCTGGTTTAGACCTGGTTTAGACCTGGTTTAGACCTGGTTTAGACCTGGTTTAGTCCTGGTTTAGACCTGGTTTAGTCCTGGTTTAGTCCTGGTTTAGACCTGGTTTAGACCTGGTTTAGACCTGGTTTAGTCCTGGTTTAGTCCTGGTTTAGACCTGGTTTAGTCCTGGTTTAGTCCTGGTTTAGTCCTGGTTTAGACCTGGTTTAGTCCTGGTTTAGTCCTGGTTTAGACCTGGTTTAGACCTGGTTTAGACCTGGTTTAGTCCTGGTTTAGTCCTGGTTTAGACCTGGTTTAGTCCTGGTTTAGTCCTGGTCTAGTCCTGGTTTAGACCTGGTTTAGACCTGGTTTAGACCTGGTTTAGACCTGGTTTAGTCCTGGTTTAGTCCTGGTTTAGACCTGGTTTAGTCCTGGTTTAGTCCTGGTTTAGTCCTGGTTTAGACCTGGTTTAGACCTGGTTTGGACCTGGTTTAGGCAAGGCAAGGCAAGTTTATTTGTGTCGCACATTTCATACACAAGGCAATTCAAAGCTTCACAGCAGGAAAAATGCATCAAATCACAAAGAAATTACAGAAACAGAAATACAATAAAATTAACTAAATTAAAAATTATCAATCCAACTGATTGTCTAAACTAATAAAATCACAAACAAAAGAGAAGAGTGCAAAGAAAAAATCCTTTCAGTCACATGCACAGCTAAACAAAACTGTTTTTAGCTTTAGATTTGAACATTGTCAGAGTAGAAGCCTGTCTCACATCTTCAGGAAGACTGTTCCAGATTTTAGCTGCATAAAACTGAAACGCAGATTCACCATGTTTAGTCCTGACTCTGGCACCAGCAGGAGGCCGATCCATGTTTAGTCCTGACTCTGGCACCAGCAGGAGGCCGGTCCATGTTTAGTCCTGACTCTGGCACCAGCAGGAGGCCGGTCCATGTTTAGTCCTGACTCTGGCACCAGCAGGAGGCCGGTCCATGTTTAGTCCTGACTCTGGCACCAGCAGGAGGCCAGTACATGTTTAGTCCTGACTCTGGCACCAGCAGGAGGCCGCTCCATGTTTAGTCCTGACTCTGGCACCAGCAGGAGGCCGCTCCATGTTTAGTACTGACTCTGGCACCAGCAGGAGGCCGGTCCATGTTTAGTCCTGACTCTGGGCACCCGCAGGAGGCCGGTCCATGTTTAGTCCTGACTCTGGCACCAGCAGGAGGCCGGTCCCTGAGGTCCTCAGAGTCCGAGATGGTTCATATGGCACTAACATATCCAAGATGTACTTTGGTGCTAGGCCATGGAGAGACTTGTACACAAGCAGAGCTGCTTTAAAGTCTCTTCTCTGAGCCACAGGGGGCAGTGCAGAGACCTGAGAACAGGACTAATGTGATGCTACTTCCTGGTTCTAGTCAGGAATAATGTGATGGTGCTTCCTGGTTCTAGTCAGGACCCGAGCAGCAGCGTTCTGGATGTACTGCAGCTGTTTTACAGCTCGTTTGGAGAGACCAGTGAGCGGCCGTTACAGTAGTCTAATCTACTTGAGACAAACGCGTGGATAAGTCTCTCTAAATCTGGTTATGACACTATATTTTTGATTTTGGCAATGTTTTTTAGATGGTAAAAAGCTGCTGATGTTATTGATTTGACGTGGCTATTAAAGTTCAAGTCTGAGTCCATTATTACCCCCAGATTTCTAATTTGGTTTGTAGGTTTTAGAGCGAGACTCTGGAGGTGACGCTAACACTTTCTCTTTGTTTCTGTGGGCCAAAAACGATTATTTCAGTCTTGTCTGAGTTCAGCTGGAGAAAGTTGTTTTGCATCCACAAACTGATCTGTTGGATGCAGTGACAGAGTGAATCTACTGGTCCATAGTCACCTGCCGATAGTGAAACATAGATCTGACTCGTCTGCATCATTGTGATAGGACACATTTTCACTGCGTATCAGCTGACCTAACGGCAGCATGTAGAGGTTGAACAGAAGGGGACCCAGGACTGACCCTTGGGGCACTCCACAGGTCAGGGTCATGTGGTCTGAGACACAGCTACCAATTTCAACAAAGTACTTCCTGTCTTCCAGATAGGACCTTAACCAGTTTAGGGCAGTGCCAGTGATGCCCACCCAGTCCTCTAGTCTCTGTAAGAGGATCCCATGATCGACAGTGTCAAAAGCAGCACTCAGATCTAACAGAATTAAGACTGAGGCTTTGCCCGTGTCAGTGTTCAGGCGGATGTCATTTGTCACCTTGACAAGAGCAGTCTCAGAGCTGTGATGAGGTCTAAAACCTGACTGAAAAACATCAAATGAGTTGTTTATTAAGAGGAAATCTCTGAGCTGTTGTAAACAACCTTTTCAAGGACTTTGCCCCAAAATGTCAGATTAGAGATGGGCCGGTAATGACTCAGTACTGCGGCATCAAGACTGCTCTTCTTTAGGAGAGGCTTTATGACCGCAGTTTTCAAAGACATTGGGAATGTTCCAGATTGAAGCGACATGTTAACTATGTGAATGATGGTGCTAACAAACTGTTCAGCACAGACTTTAGAAATCTGGTGGGTAATACATCAAGGCAGCATGTAGATGAACTCAGACTGGTGATGATCTCATGGACAGTTTTGTCAGTTACTGGTGCAAAGTGAGTGAGCTCTAAGTGTCTTTGTGGTTTTAGGGTAATTTTTTGCATTGTGGGATTTATAGCATTTTTAATGCCCTGAACTTTGTCATTAAAGAATAATGCAAACTCATTACACTTGGATGTGGAAATGAGTTCTAACGGCAGCTGAGCTGGAGGGTTTGTTAATCTGTTTACTGTGGCAAACAGGACACGCGAGTTGTTACTGCAGCTTCCAATTATTTCAGAAAAATATCTTTCCCTAGTTCTACATAAGATTAGGTTGTACATGTTCAGCTTCTCTTTGTAAATCTCTTTTTGAACCTGGAGCTTTGACTTGCGCCATTTCCGTCCGGCCCTGCGGCACTCCCTTTTCTGTGCCCTGACCCAATCATCATTTCTCCACGGCGCCTTCTGCTTATTTTTAACCATTTTAGCCTTTATAGGGGCGATGGTGTCCAGAACATTCAAAACACTAGATGTAACAGAGTTCAACAAATCATTTACATTAGAACATGAGACATTTTCAAAGTTTATCATTTCCATAAACAGTGCACCTGTGCCATCACTTATGTGTCTCCTCTGAACAACTGCAGGACCAACCGGAGGTTTGGGAGAAACAGACAGGTCAAAGAAGACACAGAAATGATCAGACAGAGCAACATCGATCACATTAACATTTGAAATATTTACCCCCTTTGTAATTATGAGATCTAGAGTGTGTCCTTTGCTGTGGGTGGGGCCTCTCACATGTTGAGTAAGACTGAAGGTTTCAAGGACAGCATCAAGCTCTTTAGCGTTTCTGTCACAAATATTATCAACATGCACATTGAAATCACCTGTAATGACCAAACCATCAAAGTCTGTGCATATGACTGAAAGCATCTCAGTAAAATCATCAATAAAACTTTGGCAGTGCTGGGGAGGCTTGTATAAAACAATGAAGAGAATGGATGGAGACCGTTTTAGCTCCATTTTAAAGGATACATACTCAAATGATGAAAACACCCCAAAAGACAACCTGCGGGTCATTATTTCATCTCTAAAGACAGCACAGACTCCACCCCCTTTTTTGTTTTCTCGTGTTTCAGATTCAAACTTAAAGTTGGGTGGAGCAGATTCTATCAGAACTACATTTCCTGTGTTTTTGTCAAGCCATGTTTCAGTTAAAAACATAAAATCAAGATTATAAGAAGAAATAAAATTATTAATTAAGAGAGATTTGTTACATAAGGATCTGACATTTAGCACAGCAAGTTTCAGACTAGTTTCAGTGAGACTGGGCTTTATCTTTTCACAGGGAATATGAATCACATTTCTCAGATTGGGCCTGACTCCCATTTTGTTTTTCCATCTCTGTGATGATGTGACTACAGAAATAGCACTAGGGGGGGCTCTTTTTACATAGGGCCCCGGGTTGGTTTGATTTTTAATGTGACAATAAGTCCCGGCAACGCTGAGACCCAGTGCATCCTAGCTATGGGAGATACCAGGTGAAAGGCGAGGTTGGATGGGTGGTGGGGCTTTTGTAGCCATGGAGAGTTTGGGACCAGGTGAGAGGCGACGGGAGATGGGTGGTGGGGCTTTTGTTGGTGTAGTCGGTACTGGCATAGCCCTTGCTATATTGGGCTTGAGTGGAGCCATCTTAATGCCTGATTTGATCAGACTTTCAAAATGGCTGGGAAGGCCCATGGGTGAGAGTGGAGATGAGAAGGAGAATGATGAATCTTTAGTGGGAGTAGATGTTGCAGGGGGAACCCAGGGCTGGTGTGAAGGCAGGGGCGATGACAGGGATGTTGTTGGGCTTGTCACAGATGGGTCCAAGGCCTTTGAAGACTGTTCCTTTGCTGGAGGCGGTGGAGGTGAATGTGGAGCAGCTGGAGCTGAATCCTTTGCTGGTGGTGGTGGAGCAGCTGCTGATGAATCCTTTGGTGGAGGCTGAGGTTGTGGTGAAACATTGGCTCGGTCTCTGGCTGAGGGAGCAGGAATTCTTCTCTCATTCCTCTCTTCTCTAACTATCTGCTCAGGACCCTGTCCAGGCCCAGTCCAATGCCTCAGAGCGTGGAGCAGGTTCTCTGTCAGCACCCTCACTCCACCTCTGCATAGGTGGGGGCCATTTCTCTTAAACAGGTCCTCTCGTTTCCAGAATAGATAGAAGTTCTCAATGTAGTGTAGTCCTCTCGGGGAACACTCTTTGGACAGCCATGTGTTCAGCTGAAGAAGCCGGCTAAACTTGTTTATCCTCCTGTCGAGGTTTGGAGAGAGTTTAGTCCTGGTTTAGTCCTGGTTTAGTCCTGGTTTAGTCCTGGTTTAGTCCTGGTTTAGACCTGGTTTAGACCTGGTTTAGACCTGGTTTAGTCCTGGTTTAGTCCTGGTTTAGTCCTGGTTTAGTCCTGGTTTAGACCTGGTTTGGACCTGGTTTAGTCTTGGTTTAGTCCTGGTTTAGTCCTGGTTTAGTCCTGGTTTAGTCCTGGTTTAGTCCTGGTTTAGACCTGGTTTGGACCTGGTTTAGTCCTGGTTTAGTCCTGGTTTAGTCCTGGTTTAGTCCTGGTTTAGTCCTCTTCTCTTTAGCTCATTAGATCGTGTTGTTTGTGTTGAATATTCTCATATCGTTGTTTTCGCTCTGGATCTTTTTCACGCTGAGTCTCCCGTCGAGCTCAACTATTGGATTTATGAAACTGTATGTGTGTGTGTGTGTGTGTGTCTGTGTGTGTGTGTCTGTGTGTGTGTGGGTGTGTCTGTGTGTGTGTGTCTGTGTGTGTGTGTCTCTGTGTGTGTGTGTGTGTCTGTGTGTGTGTGTGTGTGTGTTTGTGTCTGTGTGTGTGTGTCTGTGTGAGTGTGTGTGTGTCTGTTAGTGTGTGTGTGTCTGTGTGTGTGTGTCTGTGTGTGTTTGTGTCTGTGTGTGTGTGTCTGTGTGTGTGTGTCTGTGTGTGTTTGTGTCTGTGTGTGTCTGTGTCTGTGTGTGTCTGTGTGTGTGTGTGTGTGTGTGTGTGTCTGTGTGTGTGTGTGTCTGTGTCTGTGTGTGTGTGTCTGTGTGTGTGTGTGTGTGTCTGTGTGTCTGTCTGTGTGTGTGTGTGTGTGTGTTTGTGTATGTTTAATAAATACTGTTAAAATGCAGGTTTTTGAGACGTTTCACAGTTTGATCATGTGACATCATCAAACCTCTGAAACGTTCCTGCTCCTCGAGAACAGACCTGAGTTCTGTGAGAATCATGTGCCCAACGTCGATATAAAGACTTTCAACCATAATGAGAATCTACCTCTGCTCCACCTGAAGCTGCAAATCAGGTCAAATCAGGTCAAATCAGGTCAAATCAGGTCAAATCAGATCAAATCAGGTCAAATCAGGTCAAATCATTTACTGTGTTGGTCGATGATAACTTTACCGTGTTGGTCGATGATAACTTTACCGTGTTGGTCGATGATAACTTTACCGTGTTGGTCGTGGATAACTTTACCGTGTTGGTCGTGGATAACGTTACGGTGTTGGTCGTGGATAACGTTACGGTGTTGGTCAATGATAACGTTACCGTGTTGGTCGTGGATAACTTTACCGTGTTGGTCGATGATCACGTTACCATGTTGGTCGTGGATAACTTTACCGTGTTGGTCGTGGATAACTTTACCGTGTTGGTTGTGGATAACGTTACCGTGTTGGTCGATGATAACATTACCGTGTTGGTCGTGGATAACTTTACCGTGTTGGTCGTGGATAACTTTACCGTGTTGGTCGATGATAACGTTACCGTGTTGGTCGATGATAACGTTACCGTGTTGGTCGATGATAACGTTACCGTGTTGGTCGTGGATAACTTTACCGTGTTGGTCGTGGATAACGTTACCGTGTTGGTCGATGATAACGTTACCGTGTTGGTCGTGGATAACTTTACCGTGTTGGTCGTGGATAACTTTACCGTGTTGGTCGATGATAACGTTACCGTGTTGGTCGTGGATAACGTTACCGTGTTGGTCGTGGATAACGTTACCGTGTTGGTCGTGGATAACGTTACCGTGTTGGTCGTGGATAACTTTACCGTGTTGGTCGTGGATTACGTTACCGTGTTGGTCGTGGATAACTTTACTGTGTTGGTCGTGGATAACTTTACCGTGTTGGTCGTGGATAACTTTACCGTGTTGGTCGTGGATAACTTTACCGTGTTGGTTGTGGATAACGTTACCGTGTTGGTCGTGGATAACTTTACCGTGTTGGTCTTGGATAACGTTACCGTGTTGGTCGATGATAACGTTACCGTGTTGGTCGTGGATAACTTTACCGTGTTGGTCGATGATAACGTTACCGTGTTGGTCGTGGATAACTTTACCGTGTTGGTCGATGATAACGTTACCGTGTTGGTCGTGGATAACTTTACCGTGTTGGTCGATGATAACGTTACCGTGTTGGTCGTGGATAACTTTACCGTGTTGGTCGATGATTACGTTACCGTGTTGGTCGTGGATAACTTTACCGTGTTGGTCGATGATAACGTTACCGTGTTGGTCGATGATAACGTTACCGTGTTGGTCGTGGATAACGTTACTGTGTTGGTCGTGGATAACTTTACCGTGTTGGTCGTGGATAACGTTACCGTGTTGGTCGTGGATAACGTTACCGTGTTGGTCGTGGATAACGTTACCGTGTTGGTCGTGGATTACGTTACCGTGTTGGTCGTGGATTACGTTACCGTGTTGGTCGTGGATAACTTTACCTTGTTGGTCGTGGATAACTTTACCGTGTTGGTCGTGGATAACGTTACCGTGTTGGTCGTGGATAACTTTACCGTGTTGGTTGTGGATAACGTTACCGTGTTAGTCGATGATAACTTTACCGTGTTGGTCGTGGATAACTTTACCGTGTTGGTCGTGGATAACGTTACTGTGTTGGTCGTGGATAACGTTACCGTGTTGGTCGTGGATAACTTTACCGTGTTGGTCGTGGATAACGTTACCGTGTTGGTCGTGGATAACGTTACCGTGTTGGTCATGGATAACTTTACTGTGTTGGTCGTGGATAACGTTACCGTGTTGGTCGATCATAACGTTACCGTGTTGGTCGTGGATAATTTTACCGTGTTGGTCGTGGATAACGTTACCGTGTTGGTCGATGATAACGTTGCCGTGTTGGTCGTGGATAACGTTACCGTGTTGGTCGTGGATAACTTTACCGTGTTGGTCATGGATAACGTTACCGTGTTGGTCGATCATAACGTTACCGTGTTGGTCGTGGATAATTTTACCGTGTTGGTCGTGGATAACGTTACCGTGTTGGTCGATGATAACGTTGCCGTGTTGGTCGTGGATAACGTTACCGTGTTGGTCGTGGATAACTTTACCGTGTTGGTCATGGATAACGTTACCGTGTTGGTCGATCATAACGTTACCGTGTTGGTCGTGGATAATTTTATCGTGTTGGTCGTGGATAACGTTACCGTGTTGGTCAATGATAACGTTGCCGTGTTGGTCGTGGATAACGTTACCGTGTTGGTCGTGGATAACTTTACTGTGTTGGTCGTGGATAACTTTACCGTGTTGGTCGTGGATAACTTTACCGTGTTGGTCGATCATAACGTTACCGTGTTGGTCGTGGATAATTTTACCGTGTTGGTCGTGGATAACGTTACCGTGTTGGTCGATGATAGCGTTGCCGTGTTGGTCGTGGATAACGTTACCGTGTTGGTCGTGGATAACTTTACCGTGTTGGTCGTGGATAACGTTACCGTGTTGGTCGTGGATAACGTTGCCGTGTTGGTCGTGGATAACGTTACCGTGTTGGTCGTGGATAACGTTACCGTGTTGGTCGATGATAACGTTGCCGTGTTGGTCGTGGATAACGTTACCGTGTTGGTCGATGATAACTTTACCGTGTTGGTCGATGATAACGTTACCGTGTTGGTCGATGATAACGTTGCCGTGTTGGTCGTGGATAACGTTACTGTGTTGGTCGTGGATTACGTTACCGTGTTGGTCGTGGATAACGTTACCGTGTTGGTCGATGATAACGTTACCGTGTTGGTCGATGATAACGTTGCCGTGTTGGTCGTGGATAACGTTACTGTGTTGGTCGTGGATTACGTTACCGTGTTGGTCGTGGATAACTTTACCGTGTTGGTCGTGGATAACTTTACCGTGTTGGTCGTGGATAACTTTACCGTGTTGGTCGTGGATAACTTTACCGTGTTGGTCGATGATAACTTTACCGTGTTGGTCGTGGATAACTTTACCGTGTTGGTCGATGATAACGTTACCGTGTTGGTCGTGGATAACTTTACCGTGTTGGTCGTGGATAACTTTACCGTGTTGGTCGTGGATAACTTTACTGTGTTGGTCGTGGATAACTTTACCGTGTTGGTCGATGATAACGTTACCGTGTTGGTCGATGATAACGTTGCCGTGTTGGTCGTGGATAACGTTACCGTGTTGGTCGTGGATAACTTTACCGTGTTGGTCGATGATAACGTTACCGTGTTGGTCGATGATAACGTTGCCGTGTTGGTCGTGGATAACGTTACTGTGTTGGTCGTGGATTACGTTACCGTGTTGGTCGTGGATAACTTTACCGTGTTTGTCGTGGATAACTTTACCGTGTTGGTCGTGGATAACTTTACCGTGTTGGTCGTGGATAACTTTACCGTGTTGGTCGATGATAACTTTACCGTGTTGGTCGTGGATAACTTTACCGTGCTGGTCGTGGATAACTTTACCGTGTTGGTCGTGGATAACTTTACCGTGTTGGTCGATGATAACGTTACCGTGTTGGTCGTGGATAACTTTACCGTGTTGGTCGTGGATAACTTTACCGTGTTGGTCGATGATAACTTTACCGTGTTGGTCGTGGATAACTTTACTGTGTTGGTCGTGGATAACTTTACCGTGTTGGTCGATGATAACGTTACCGTGTTGGTCGATGATAACGTTACCGTGTTGGTCGTGGATAACTTTACCGTGTTGGTCGTGGATAACTTTACCGTGTTGGTCGTGGATAACTTTACCGTGTTGGTCGTGGAAAACTTTACCGTGTTGGTCGATGATAACTTTACCGTGTTGGTCGTGGATAACTTTACCGTGTTGGTCGATGATAACTTTACCGTGTTGGTCGTGGATAACTTTACCGTGTTGGTCGTGGATAACTTTACCGTGTTGGTCGTGGATAACTTTACCGTGTTGGTCGATGATAACTTTACCGTGTTGGTCGTGGATAACGTTACCGTGTTGGTCGTGGATAACTTTACCGTGTTGGTCGATGATAACGTTACCGTGTTGGTCGATGATAACGTTACCGTGTTGGTCGTGGATAACTTTACCGTGTTGGTCGTGGATAACTTTACCGTGTTGGTCGTGGATAACTTTACCGTGTTGGTCGTGGATAACTTTACCGTGTTGGTCGATGATAACGTTACCGTGTTGGTCGTGGATAACTTTACCGTGTTGGTCGATGATAATGTTACCGTGTTGGTCGATGATAACGTTACCGTGTTGGTCGATGATAACGTTACCGTGTTGGTCGATGATAACGTTACCGTGTTGGTCGTGGATAACTTTCCCGTGTTGGTCGATGATAACGTTACCGTGTTGGTCGATGATAACGTTACCGTGTTGGTCGATGATAACGTTACCGTGTTGGTCGATGATAACGTTACCGTGTTGGTCGATGATAACGTTACCGTGTTGGTCGATGATAACGTTACCGTGTTGGTCGATGATAACGTTACCGTGTTGGTCGTGCAGCTATTGTAAGTAAGTACAGAAGTCACAAAGTGCTTCACAAAACACAGAATAAAACAATAAAAACACAAAACTTTGAGTGAACAACACAAATAGAACAATAAAGAGTCAAATCAGTCCTAAAACAAGTGCGTTTAAAAGACTTGACTCAATAAAAGGTTTTAAGTTGAGCCTTAAAAGCAGTAACTGAGTCTTAGTCTTCTTTCTGGTCCATGCCCCCTCTTTCTGTTTCCAGCTCTTATTTTGGCGGTCTCCTGTGTCTCACCTGCAGACATTTTATTTTTAGCGGTTGTAATGATGATCTGTGCTCACCGTTTCCATGGAGACGCTTTATTTTGATAGTGAATATGGCTCAGACACATTTACACAGATCTGACACGGCATCTGCCTCAGTCCAGGCTTCAACCTGGACCTGGTTTTGGATTAAGACGTTCTTAAACTGTCGTTAAGAACCCACTTCTTTAGTCCTGGTTTAGCCCTGGTTTAGCCCTGGTTTAGCCCTGGTTTAGCCCTGGTTTAGCCCTCTTGTCTCTGTTACAGATGTGGGCCGGGCCGTGCTTCTTCCTCCAGTTCTTTCGTCTCGTCTTCTTCAGAATTTCAGAGGAAAATCCGACTTCACGTTTTTGGCCACGATTCAGCAGAAGTCGTCCACATCAGGAGTTCTTTTCTCCATCCGCCAGTCTGAGCAGAGGTGAGGGACACGGGCGGGACACGGGAGGGACACGGGCGGGACACGGGAGGGACACGGGCGGGACACGGGCGGGACACGGGCGGGACACGGGAAGGACACGGGCGGGACACGGCGGGACACGGGCGGGACACGGGCGGGACACGGGCGGGACACGGGCGGGACACGGGCGGGACACGGCGGGACACGGGCGGGACACGGGCGGGACACGGGCAAAACACGGGCGGGACACGGCGGGACACGGGCTGGACACGGGCGGGACAAGGGCGGGACACGGCGGGACACGGGCGGGACACGGCAGGACACGGGCGGGACACGGGCGGGACACGGGCGGGACACGGCGGGACACGGGCGGGACACGGGCGGGACACGGCGGGACACGGGCTGGACACGGGCGGGACAAGGGCGGGACACGGCGGGACACGGGCTGGACACGGGCGGGACAAGGGCGGGACACGGCGGGAAACGGGCGGGACACGGGCGGGACACGGGCGGGACACGGGCGGGACACGGGCGGGACACGGCGGGACACGGGCTGGACACGGGCGGGACAAGGGCGGGACACGGCGGGACACGGGAGGGACACGGGCGGGACACGGGCGGGACACGGCGGGACACGGGCGGGACACGGGAGGGACACGGGCGGGACACGGGAGGGACACGGGCGGGACACGGGCGGGACACGGGCGGGACACGGGAAGGACACGGGCGGGACACGGCGGGACACGGGCGGGACACGGGCGGGACACGGGCGGGACACGGGCGGGACACGGGCGGGACACGGCGGGACACGGGCGGGACACGGGCGGGACACGGGCAAAACACGGGCGGGACACGGCGGGACACGGGCTGGACACGGGCGGGACAAGGGCGGGACACGGCGGGACACGGGCGGGACACGGCAGGACACGGGCGGGACACGGGCGGGACACGGGCGGGACACGGCGGGACACGGGCGGGACACGGGCGGGACACGGCGGGACACGGGCTGGACACGGGCGGGACAAGGGCGGGACACGGCGGGACACGGGCTGGACACGGGCGGGACAAGGGCGGGACACGGCGGGAAACGGGCGGGACACGGGCGGGACACGGGCGGGACACGGGCGGGACACGGGCGGGACACGGCGGGACACGGGCTGGACACGGGCGGGACAAGGGCGGGACACGGCGGGACACGGGAGGGACACGGGCGGGACACGGGCGGGACACGGCGGGACACGGGCGGGACACGGGCGGGACACGGGCGGGACAAGGGCGGGACACGGGCGGGACAAGGGCGGGACACGGGCGGGACAAGGGCGGGACAGGGGCGTGACACGGGCGGAACAAGGGCGGCTGGGACGGGACAAGGGCGGCTAGAACTGGACGCGAGCGGGACAAGGGTGGTACACGGTCGGGTTAATGGCGGCTGGGACGGGCGGGCGGCTCAAACGGGACGCGGGCGGCTCAAACGGGACGCAAGCGGCTCAAACGGGACGCGGGCGGCTCAAACGGGACGCAAGCGGCTCAAACGGGACGCAGGCGGCTCAAACGGGACGCGGGCGGCTCAAACGGGACGCGGGCGGCTCAAACGGGACGCGGGCGGCTCAAACGGGACGCGGGCGGCTCAAACGGGACGCGGGCGGCTCAAACGGGACGCGGGCGGCTCAAACGGGACGCGGGCGGCTCGTGGCCCTCGTGTTTGGGTCCTGGACCGTCCCAGGTTCAGACTCGGGAGGTTTTGGTTCGTTTCACGCTTCACTTCAATTTGACCCATTTCAGTTTCAAAGACACAAACAAAAAGGAAAGAACCAAAGCAGAAAGAGGAACCAGAGGAACCAGAGGAACCAGAGGAACCAGAGGAACCAGAGGAACCAGAGGAACCAGAGCGACCAGAGGGACCAGAGGGACCAGAGGGACAAGAGGAACCAGAGCGTCCAGAGGGACCAGAGGGACCAGAGGGACCAGAGGGACAAGAGGAACCAGAGCGTCCAGAGGGACCAGAGGAACCAGAGGAACCAGAGGAACCAGAGGAACCAGAGGGACCAGAGGAACCAGAGGAACCAGAGGAACCAGAGGAACCAGAGCGACCAGAGGGACCAGAGGGACCAGAGGGACCAGAGGGACAAGAGGAACCAGAGGGACCAGAGGGACCAGAGCGACCAGAGGGACCAGAGGGACCAGAGGGACAAGAGGAACCAGAGCGTCCAGAGGGACCAGAGGAACCAGAGGAACCAGAGGAACCAGAGGGACCAGAGGAACCAGAGGAACCAGAGGAACCAGAGGGACCAGAGGGACCAGGGCGACCAGAGCGGCCAAAGGAACCAGAGGAACCAGAGGAACCAGAGGGACCAGAGGGACCAGAGGGACCAGAGGGACCAGAGGAACCAGAGGACCCAAAGGAACCAGAGGAACCAAAGGAACCAGAGGGACCAGAACGACCAGAGGAGCCAGAGGGACCAGAGGAACCAGAGGAACCAGAGCGACAAGAGGAGCCAGAGGAACCAGAAGAACCAGAGCGACCAAAGGAACCAGAGGAGCCAGAGGAAACTGAGGAACCAAAGGGGCCAGAGGAACCAAAGGAACCAGAGGAACCAGAGGGACCAGAGGAACCAGAGGGACCAGAACGACCAGAGGAACCAGAGGAACCAGAGGAACCAGAGGAGCCAGAGGAGCCAGAGGAACCAGAGGAACCAAAGGGACCAAAAGATACTCTACGCTACATTTCCTCATTCATAAAAAGAAAGTGGGTTCTCCAGGTTTGAGGAGGAGGAACTCTCTGATGTTCTGCACATTTATGAAACATCAGGCTCAGATGAACTCTCATAATGGAACTGTAAAGAACCAGCGTAATTAATGAGACAAGATTCATCAAATATTCACTTCTGTTTTGTCTCCTGGAAGAGCTAAACCGGGTCTAAACCAGGACTAAACCAGGTCTAAACCAGGTCTAAACCAGGTCTAAACCAGGTCTAAACCAGGTCTAAACCAGGTCTAAACCAGGACTAAACCAGGACTAAACCAGGTCTAAACCAGGTCTAAACCAGGACTAAACCAGGTCTAAACCAGGTCTAAACCAGGTCTAAACCAGGTCTAAACCAGGACTAGACCAGGTCTAAACCAGGACTAGACCAGGTCTAAACCAGGTCTAAACCAGGTCTAAACCAGGACTAAACCAGGTCTAAACCAGGTCTAAACCAGGACTAAACCAGGTTTAAACCAGGTCTAAACCGGGTCTAAACCAGGTCTAAACCAGGACTAAACCAGGTCCAAACCAGGTCTAAACCAGGACTAAACCAGGTCTAAACCAGGTCTAAACCAGGTCTAAACCAGGTCTAAACCAGGTCTAAACCAGGACTAAACCAGGTCTAAACCAGGTCTAAACCAGGTCCAAACCAGGTCAAAACCAGGTCTAAACCAGGACTAAACCAGGTCTAAACCAGAACTAAACCAGAACTAAACCAGGACTAAACCAGGACTAAACCAGGTTTAAACCAGGTCTAAACCAGGTCTAAACCAGGTCTAAACCAGGTCTAAACCAGGACTAAACCAGGTCTAAACCAGGTCTAAACCAGGTCTAAACCAGGACTAAACCGGGTCTAAACCAGGTCAAAACCAGGTCTAAACCAGGTCTAAACCAGGACTAAACCAGGACTAAACCAGGACTAAACCAGGTCTAAACCAGGTCTAAACCAGGACTAAACCAGGTCTAAACCAGGTCTAAACCAGGTCTAAACCAGGTCTAAACCAGGACTAAACCAGGTCTAAACCAGGTCTAAACCAGGTCTAAACCAGGTCCAAACCAGGTCTAAACCAGGTCTAAACCAGGTCTAAACCAGGACTAAACCAGGTCTAAAACAGGTCTAAACCAGGTCTAAACCAGGTCTAAACCAGGACTAAACCAGGTCTAAACCAGAACTAAACCAGAACTAAACCAGGACTAAACCAGGACTAAACCAGGTTTAAACCAGGTCTAAACCAGGTCTACACCAGGACTAAACCAGGTCTAAACCAGGTCAAAACCAGGTCTAAACCAGGACTAAACCAGGTCTAAACCAGGTCTAAAGCAGATCTAAACCAGGACTAAACCAGGTCCAAACCAGGTCTAAACCAGGTCTAAACCAAGACTAAACCAGAACTAAATCAGGACTAAACCAGGTCTAAACCAGGACTAAACCAGGACTAAACCAGGTCTAGATTATCTTAAACCAGGTCTAAACTAAGACTAAACCAGGTCTAAACCAGGTCTAAAGCAGGTCTAAAGCAAATCTAAACCAGGTCTAAACGAGGTATAAACCAGGTATAAACCAGGTGTAAACCAGGTCTAAACCAGGTCTAAACCAGGTCTCTCTGGGTCTTGTGTCATCTTCACAGTGTCTTCGAGCTGGACAGCAGTGGCGTGCAGGAGCAGATAACATATCGTTACAAACACAGAGGGAAAAGCCGCTCCGAGACGTTTCCGTACAGACTCGCCGACGGTCACTGGCACAGGATCGCTCTGACCGTTTCAGCTTCACATCTGACACTGCACATTGACTGTAACAGGTGAGAAGAACTCTGAGGTTTAGTCCTGGTTTAGACCTGGTTTAGTCCTGGTTTAGACCTGGTTTAGACCTGGTTTAGTCCTGGTTTAGACATGGTTTAGACTTGGTTTAGTCCTGGTTTAGTCCTTGTTTAGACCTGGTTTAGACCTGGTTTAGACCTAGTTTAGTCCTGGCTTAGACCTGGTTTAGACCTGGTTTGGACCTGGTTTAGTTCTGGTTTAGACCTGGTTTAGTCCTGGTTTGGACCTGGTTTAGTCTTGGTTTAATCCTGGTTTGGACCTGGTTTAGTCCTGGTTTAGTCCTGGTTTAGATCTGCTTTAGACCTGGTTTAGTCCCGGTTTAGTCCTGGTTTAGTCCTGGTTTAGTCCTGGTTTAGTCCTGGTTTAGTCCTGGTTTAGACCTGGTTTAGTCCTGGTTTAGAACTGGTTTAGTCCTGGTTTAGTCCTGGTTTAGTCCTGGTTTAGACCTGGTTTAGTCCTGGTTTAGTCCTGGTTTAGTCCTGGTTTAGACCTGGTTTAGTCCTGGTTTAGTCCTGGTTTAGTCCTGGTTTAGACCTGGTTTAGTCCTGGTTTAGTCCTGGTTTAGTCCTGGTTTAGTCCTGGTTTAAACCTGGTTTAGTCCTGGTTTAGACCTGGTTATGTCCTGGTTTAGTCCTGGTTTAGTCCTGGTTTAGTCCTGGTTTATTCCTGGTTTAGTCCTGGTTTAGTCCTGGTTTAGTCCTGGTTTAGTCCTTGTTTAGATCTGCTTTAGACCTGGTTTAGACCTGGTTTAGTCCTGGTTTAGTCCTGGTTTAGTCCTGGTTTAGTCCTGGTTTAGACCTGGTTTAGTCCTGGTTTAGTCCTGGTTTAGTCCTGGTTTAGTCCTGGTTTAAACCTGGTTTAGTCCTGGTTTAGACCTGGTTATGTCCTGGTTTAGTCCTGGTTTGGACCTGGTTTAGTCCTGGTTTGGACCTGGTTTAGATCTAGTTTAGTCCTGGTTTAGACCTGGTTTAGACCTGGTTTAGACCTGGTTTAGACCTAGTTTAGTCCCGGTTTAGTCCTGGTTTAGTCCTTGTTTAGTCCTGGTTTAGTCCTGGTTTAGTCTTTGTTTAGTCTTGGTTTAGTCCTTGTTTAGACCTGGTTTAGTCCTGGTTTGGACCTGGTTTAGTCCTGGTTTAGTCCTGGTTTAGTCCTGTTTTAGTCCTGGTTTAGTCCTGGTTTAGTACTGGTTTAGTCCTGGTTTAGTCCTGGTTTAGTCCTGGTTTAGTCCTTGTTTAGTCCTGGTTTAGTCCTGGTTTAGTCCTGTTTTAATCCTGGTTTAGTCCTTTTTTTAGACCTGGTTTAGTCATGGTTTAGACATGGTTTAGACTTGGTTTAGTCCTGGTTTAGTCCTGGTTTAGTCCTGGTTTAGTCCTGGTTTAGTCTTGGTTTAGTCTTGGTTTAGTCCTTGTTTAGACCTGGTTTAGTCCTGGTTTGGACCTGGTTTAGTCCTGGTTTAGTCCTGGTTTAGTACTGGTTTAGTCCTGGTTTAGTCCTGGTTTAGTCCTGGTTTAGTCCTTGTTTAGTCCTGGTTTAGTCCTGGTTTAGTCCTGTTTTAATCCTGGTTTAGTCCTTTTTTTAGACCTGGTTTAGTCATGGTTTAGACATGGTTTAGACTTGGTTTAGTCCTGGTTTAGTCCTGGTTTAGTCCTGGTTTAGACCTGGTTTAGTCCTGGTTTAGTCCTGGTTTAGACCTGGTTTAGTCCTGGTTTAGTCCTGGTTTAGTCCTGGTTTAGTCCTGGTTTAGACCTGGTTTAGTCCTGGTTTAGTCCTGGTTTAGACCTGGTTTAGTCCTGGTTTAGTCCTGGTTTAGTCCTGGTTTAGACCTGGTTTAGTCCTGGTTTAGATCTGCTTTAGACCTGGTTTAGACCTGGTTTAGTCCTGGTTTAGTCCTGGTTTAGTCCTGGTTTAGACCTGGTTTAGTCCTGGTTTAGTCCTGGTTTAGTCCTGGTTTAGACCTGGTTTAGACCTGGTTTAGTCCTGGTTTAGTCCTGGTTTAGTCCTGGTTTAGTCCTGGTTTAGTCCTGGTTTAAACCTGGTTTAGTCCTGGTTTAGACCTGGTTATGTCCTGGTTTAGTCCTGGTTTAGTCCTGGTTTAGTCCTGGTTTAGTCCTGGTTTAGACCTGGTTTAGTCCTGGTTTGGACCTGGTTTAGTCCTGGTTTGGACCTGGTTTAGATCTAGTTTAGTCCTGGTTTAGACCTGGTTTAGACCTGGTTTAGACCTGGTTTAGACCTAGTTTAGTCCCGGTTTAGTCCTGGTTTAGTCCTTGTTTAGTCCTGGTTTAGTCCTGGTTTAGTCCTTGTTTAGTCCTGGTTTAGTCCTGGTTTAGTCCTGTTTTAATCCTGGTTTAGTCCTTTTTTTAGACCTGGTTTAGTCCTGGTTTAGTCCTGATTTAAACCTGGTTTAGTCCTGGTTTAGATCTGCTTTAGACCTGGTTTAGACCTGGTTTAGTCCCGGTTTAGTCCTGGTTTAGTCCTGGTTTAGACCTGGTTTAGTCCTGGTTTAGTCCTGGTTTAGTCCTGGTTTAGTCCTGGTTTAGTCCTGGTTTAGACCTGGTTTAGTCCTGGTTTAGTCCTGGTTTAGACCTGGTTTAGTCCTGGTTTAGACCTGGTTTAGTCCTGGTTTAGTCCTGGTTTAGTCCTGGTTTAGACCTGGTTTAGTCCTGGTTTAGTCCTGGTTTAGTCCTGGTTTGGACCTGGTTTAGTCCTGGTTTAGTCCTGGTTTAGTCCTGGTTTAGACCTGGTTTAGACCTGGTTTAGTCCTGGTTTAGTCCTGGTTTAGTCCTGGTTTAGACCTGGTTTAAACCTGGTTTAGTCCTGGTTTAGACCTGGTTATGTCCTGGTTTAGTCCTGGTTTAGTCCTGGTTTAGTCCTGGTTTATTCCTGGTTTAGTCCTGGTTTAGTCCTGGTTTAGTCCTGGTTTAGACCTGGTTTAGTCCTGGTTTAGACCTGGTTATGTCCTGGTTTAGTCCTGGTTTAGTCCTGGTTTAGTCCTGGTTTATTCCTGGTTTAGTCCTGGTTTAGTCCTGGTTTAGTCCTGGTTTAGTCCTGGTTTAGACCTGGTTTAGTCCTGGTTTGGACCTGGTTTAGTCCTGGTTTAGACCTGGTTTAGTCCTTGTTTAGTCCTGGTTTAGTCCTGGTTTAGTCTTGGTTTAGTCTTGGTTTAGTCCTTGTTTAGACCTGGTTTAGTCCTGGTTTGGACCTGGTTTAGTCCTGGTTTAGTCCTGGTTTAGTCCTGTTTTAGTCCTGGTTTAGTCCTGGTTTAGTACTGGTTTAGTCCTGGTTTAGTCCTGGTTTAGTCTTGGTTTAGTCCTAGTTTAGTCCTTTTTTTAGACCTGGTTTAGTCCTGGTTTAGACATGGTTTAGACTTGGTTTAGTCCTGGTTTAGTCCTGGTTTAGTCCTGGTTTAGTCCTGGTTTAGTCTTGGTTTAGTCTTGGTTTAGTCCTTGTTTAGACCTGGTTTAGTCCTGGTTTGGACCTGGTTTAGTCCTGGTTTAGTCCTGGTTTAGTCCTGGTTTAGTCCTGGTTTAGTCCTTGTTTAGTCCTGGTTTAGTCCTGGTTTAGTCCTGTTTTAATCCTGGTTTAGTCCTTTTTTTAGACCTGGTTTAGTCATGGTTTAGACATGGTTTAGACTTGGTTTAGTCCTGGTTTAGTCCTGGTTTAGTCCTGGTTTAGACCTGGTTTAGTCCTGGTTTAGTCCTGGTTTAGTCCTGGTTTAGTCCTGGTTTAGTCCTGGTTTAGTCCTGGTTTAGATCTGCTTTAGACCTGGTTTAGACCTGGTTTAGTCCTGGTTTAGTCCTGGTTTAGTCCTGGTTTAGTCCTGGTTTAGACCTGGTTTAGTCCTGGTTTAGTCCTGGTTTAGTCCTGGTTTAGTCCTGGTTTAAACCTGGTTTAGTCCTGGTTTAGACCTGGTTATGTCCTGGTTTAGTCCTGGTTTAGTCCTGGTTTAGTCCTGGTTTATTCCTGGTTTAGTCCTGGTTTAGTCCTGGTTTGGACCTGGTTTAGTCCTGGTTTGGACCTGGTTTAGATCTAGTTTAGTCCTGGTTTAGACCTGGTTTAGACCTGGTTTAGACCTGGTTTAGACCTAGTTTAGTCCCGGTTTAGTCCTGGTTTAGTCCTTGTTTAGTCCTGGTTTAGTCCTGGTTTAGTCTTTGTTTAGTCTTGGTTTAGTCCTTGTTTAGACCTGGTTTAGTCCTGGTTTGGACCTGGTTTAGTCCTGGTTTAGTCCTGGTTTAGTCCTGTTTTAGTCCTGGTTTAGTCCTGGTTTAGTACTGGTTTAGTCCTGGTTTAGTCCTGGTTTAGTCCTGGTTTAGTCCTGGTTTAGTCCTTGTTTAGTCCTGGTTTAGTCCTGGTTTAGTCCTGTTTTAATCCTGGTTTAGTCCTTTTTTTAGACCTGGTTTAGTCCTGGTTCAGTCCTGGTTTAGACCTGGTTTAGTCCTGGTTTAGTCCTGGTTTAGACCTGGTTTAGTCCTGGTTTAGTCCTGGTTTAGTCCTGGTTTAGTCCTGGTTTAGACCTGGTTTAGTCCTGGTTTAGTCCTGGTTTAGACCTGGTTTAGTCCTGGTTTAGACCTGGTTTAGTCCTGGTTTAGTCCTGGTTTAGTCCTGGTTTAGTCCTGTTTTAATCCTGGTTTAGTCCTTTTTTTAGACCTGGTTTAGTCATGGTTTAGACATGGTTTAGACTTGGTTTAGTCCTGGTTTAGTCCTGGTTTAGTCCTGGTTTAGACCTGGTTTAGTCTTGGTTTAGTCCTGGTTTAGACCTGGTTTAGTCCTGGTTTAGTCCTGGTTTAGATCTGCTTTAGACCTGGTTTAGACCTGGTTTAGACCTGGTTTCGTCCTGGTTTAGTCCTGGTTTAGTCCTTGTTTAGTCCTGGTTTAGTCCTGGTTTAGTCCTTGTTTAGTCCTGGTTTAGTCCTGGTTTAGTCCTGTTTTAATCCTGGTTTAGTCCTTTTTTTAGACCTGGTTTAGTCCTGGTTTAGTCCTGGTTTAGTCTTGGTTTAAACCTGGTTTAGTCCTGGTTTAGATCTGCTTTAGACCTGGTTTAGACCTGGTTTAGTCCCGGTTTAGTCCTGGTTTAGTCCTGGTTTAGACCTGGTTTAGTCCTGGTTTAGTCCTGGTTTAGACCTGGTTTAGTCCTGGTTTAGTCCTGGTTTAGTCCTGGTTTAGTCCTGGTTTAGACCTGGTTTAGTCCTGGTTTAGTCCTGGTTTAGACCTGGTTTAGTCCTGGTTTAGACCTGGTTTAGTCCTGGTTTAGTCCTGGTTTAGTCCTGGTTTAGACCTGGTTTAGTCCTGGTTTAGATCTGCTTTAGACCTGGTTTAGACCTGGTTTAGTCCTGGTTTAGTCCTGGTTTAGTCCTGGTTTGGACCTGGTTTAGTCCTGGTTTAGTCCTGGTTTAGTCCTGGTTTAGACCTGGTTTAGACCTGGTTTAGTCCTGGTTTAGTCCTGGTTTAGTCCTGGTTTAGTCCTGGTTTAGTCCTGGTTTAAACCTGGTTTAGTCCTGGTTTAGACCTGGTTATGTCCTGGTTTAGTCCTGGTTTAGTCCTGGTTTATTCCTGGTTTAGTCCTGGTTTAGTCCTGGTTTAGTCCTGGTTTAGTCCTGGTTTAGACCTGGTTTAGTCCTGGTTTGGACCTGGTTTAGTCCTGGTTTGGACCTGGTTTAGATCTAGTTTAGTCCTGGTTAAGACCTGGTTTAGACCTGGTTTAGACCTGGTTTAGTCCTTGTTTAGTCCTGGTTTAGTCCTGGTTTAGTCTTGGTTTAGTCTTGGTTTAGTCCTTGTTTAGACCTGGTTTAGTCCTGGTTTGGACCTGGTTTAGTCCTGGTTTAGTCCTGGTTTAGTCCTGTTTTAGTCCTGGTTTAGTCCTGGTTTAGTACTGGTTTAGTCCTGGTTTAGTCCTGGTTTAGTCCTGGTTTAGTCCTGGTTTAGTCCTTTTTTTAGACCTGGTTTAGTCCTGGTTTAGACATGGTTTAGACTTGGTTTAGTCCTGGTTTAGTCCTGGTTTAGTCCTGGTTTAGTCCTGGTTTAGTCTTGGTTTAGTCTTGGTTTAGTCCTTGTTTAGACCTGGTTTAGTCCTGGTTTGGACCTGGTTTAGTCCTGGTTTAGTCCTGGTTTAGTCCTTGTTTAGTCCTGGTTTAGTCCTGGTTTAGTCCTGTTTTAATCCTGGTTTAGTCCTTTTTTTAGACCTGGTTTAGTCATGGTTTAGACATGGTTTAGACTTGGTTTAGTCCTGGTTTAGTCCTGGTTTAGTCCTGGTTTAGACCTGGTTTAGTCCTGGTTTAGTCCTGGTTTAGACCTGGTTTAGTCCTGGTTTAGTCCTGGTTTAGTCCTGGTTTAGACCTGGTTTAGTCCTGGTTTAGTCCTGGTTTAGACCTGGTTTAGTCCTGGTTTAGACCTGGTTTAGTCCTGGTTTAGTCCTGGTTTAGTCCTGGTTTAGACCTGGTTTAGACCTGGTTTGGACCTGGTTTAGTTCTGGTTTAGACCTGGTTTAGTCCTGGTTTGGACCTGGTTTAGTCCTGGTTTAGTCTTGGTTTAATCCTGGTTTGGACCTGGTTTAGTCCTGGTTTAGTCCTGGTTTAGATCTGCTTTAGACCTGGTTTAGACCTGGTTTAGTCCCGGTTTAGTCCTGGTTTAGTCCTGGTTTAGTCCTGGTTTAGTCCTGGTTTAGACCTGGTTTAGTCCTGGTTTAGTCCTGGTTTAGAACTGGTTTAGTCCTGGTTTAGTCCTGGTTTAGTCCTGGTTTAGTCCTGGTTTAGTCCTGTTTTAATCCTGGTTTAGTCCTTTTTTTAGTCCTGGTTTAGTCCTGGTTTAGACCTGGTTTAGTCCTGGTTTAGACCTGGTTTAGTCCTGGTTTAGTCCTGGTTTAGTCCTGGTTTAGTCCTGTTTTAATCCTGGTTTAGTCCTTTTTTTAGACCTGGTTTAGTCATGGTTTAGACATGGTTTAGACTTGGTTTAGTCCTGGTTTAGTCCTGGTTTAGTCCTGGTTTAGACCTGGTTTAGTCTTGGTTTAGTCCTGGTTTAGACCTGGTTTAGTCCTGGTTTAGTCCTGGTTTAGTCCTGGTTTAGTCCTGGTTTAGACCTGGTTTAGTCCTGGTTTAGTCCTGGTTTAGACCTGGTTTAGTCCTGGTTTAGACCTGGTTTAGTCCTGGTTTAGTCCTGGTTTAGTCCTGGTTTAGACCTGGTTTAGTCCTGGTTTAGATCTGCTTTAGACCTGGTTTAGACCTGGTTTAGTCCTGGTTTAGTCCTGGTTTAGTCCTGGTTTAGACCTGGTTTAGTCCTGGTTTAGTCCTGGTTTAGTCCTGGTTTAGACCTGGTTTAGACCTGGTTTAGTCCTGGTTTAGTCCTGGTTTAGTCCTGGTTTAGTCCTGGTTTAAACCTGGTTTAGTCCTGGTTTAGACCTGGTTATGTCCTGGTTTAGTCCTGGTTTAGTCCTGGTTTAGTCCTGGTTTAGTCCTGGTTTAGACCTGGTTTAGTCCTGGTTTGGACCTGGTTTAGTCCTGGTTTGGACCTGGTTTAGATCTAGTTTAGTCCTGGTTTAGACCTGGTTTAGACCTGGTTTAGACCTGGTTTAGACCTAGTTTAGTCCCGGTTTAGTCCTGGTTTAGTCCTTGTTTAGTCCTGGTTTAGTCCTGGTTTAGTCCTTGTTTAGTCCTGGTTTAGTCCTGGTTTAGTCCTGTTTTAATCCTGGTTTAGTCCTTTTTTTAGACCTGGTTTAGTCCTGGTTTAGTCCTGGTTTAGTCTTGGTTTAATCCTGGCTTGGACCTGGTTTAGTTCTGGTTTGAACCTTGTTTAGTCCTGGTTTAGATCTGCTTTAGACCTGGTTTAGACCTGGTTTAGTCCTGGTTTAGTCCTGGTTTAGTCCTGGTTTAAACCTGGTTTAGTCCTGGTTTAGATCTGCTTTAGACCTGGTTTAGACCTGGTTTAGTCCCGGTTTAGTCCTGGTTTAGTCCTGGTTTAGACCTGGTTTAGTCCTGGTTTAGTCCTGGTTTAGACCTGGTTTAGTCCTGGTTTAGTCCTGGTTTAGTCCTGGTTTAGTCCTGGTTTAGACCTGGTTTAGTCCTGGTTTGGACCTGGTTTAGTCCTGGTTTGGACCTGGTTTAGATCTAGTTTAGTCCTGGTTAAGACCTGGTTTAGACCTGGTTTAGACCTGGTTTAGTCCTTGTTTAGTCCTGGTTTAGTCCTGGTTTAGTCTTGGTTTAGTCTTGGTTTAGTCCTTGTTTAGACCTGGTTTAGTCCTGGTTTGGACCTGGTTTAGTCCTGGTTTAGTCCTGGTTTAGTCCTGTTTTAGTCCTGGTTTAGTCCTGGTTTAGTACTGGTTTAGTCCTGGTTTAGTCCTGGTTTAGTCCTGGTTTAGTCCTGGTTTAGTCCTTTTTTTAGACCTGGTTTAGTCCTGGTTTAGACATGGTTTAGACTTGGTTTAGTCCTGGTTTAGTCCTGGTTTAGTCCTGGTTTAGTCCTGGTTTAGTCTTGGTTTAGTCTTGGTTTAGTCCTTGTTTAGACCTGGTTTAGTCCTGGTTTGGACCTGGTTTAGTCCTGGTTTAGTCCTGGTTTAGTCCTGGTTTAGTCCTGGTTTAGTCCTTGTTTAGTCCTGGTTTAGTCCTGGTTTAGTCCTGTTTTAATCCTGGTTTAGTCCTTTTTTTAGACCTGGTTTAGTCATGGTTTAGACATGGTTTAGACTTGGTTTAGTCCTGGTTTAGACCTGGTTTAGTCCTGGTTTAGTCCTGGTTTAGTCCTGGTTTAGTCCTGGTTTAGACCTGGTTTAGTCCTGGTTTAGTCCTGGTTTAGACCTGGTTTAGTCCTGGTTTAGTCCTGGTTTAGTCCTGGTTTAGTCCTGGTTTAGTCCTGGTTTAGACCTGGTTTAGTCCTGGTTTAGACCTGGTTTAGTCCTGGTTTAGTCCTGGTTTAGTCCTGGTTTAGACCTGGTTTAGACCTGGTTTGGACCTGGTTTAGTTCTGGTTTAGACCTGGTTTAGTCCTAGTTTGGACCTGGTTTAGTCCTGGTTTAGTCTTGGTTTAATCCTGGTTTGGACCTGGTTTAGTCCTGGTTTAGTCCTGGTTTAGATCTGCTTTAGACCTGGTTTAGACCTGGTTTAGTCCCGGTTTAGTCCTGGTTTAGTCCTGGTTTAGTCCTGGTTTAGTCCTGGTTTAGTCCTGGTTTAGACCTGGTTTAGTCCTGGTTTAGTCCTGGTTTAGAACTGGTTTAGTCCTGGTTTAGTCCTGGTTTAGTCCTGGTTTAGTCCTGGTTTAGACCTGGTTTAGTCCTGGTTTAGTCCTGGTTTAGACCTGGTTTAGTCCTGGTTTAGACCTGGTTTAGTCCTGGTTTAGTCCTGGTTTAGTCCTGGTTTAGTCTTGGTTTAATCCTGGTTTGGACCTGGTTTAGTCCTGGTTTAGTCCTGGTTTAGATCTGCTTTAGACCTGGTTTAGACCTGGTTTAGTCCCGGTTTAGTCCTGGTTTAGTCCTGGTTTAGTCCTGGTTTAGTCCTGGTTTAGTCCTGGTTTAGACCTGGTTTAGTCCTGGTTTAGTCCTGGTTTAGAACTGGTTTAGTCCTGGTTTAGTCCTGGTTTAGTCCTGGTTTAGTCCTGGTTTAGACCTGGTTTAGTCCTGGTTTAGTCCTGGTTTAGACCTGGTTTAGTCCTGGTTTAGACCTGGTTTAGTCCTGGTTTAGTCCTGGTTTAGTCCTGGTTTAGTCCTGGTTTAGACCTGGTTTAGTCCTGGTTTAGTCCTGGTTTAGTCCTGGTTTAGTCCTGGTTTATTTCTGGTTTAGTCCTGGTTTAGTCCTGGTTTAGTCCTGGTTTAGTCCTTGTTTAGATCTGCTTTAGACCTGGTTTAGACCTGGTTTAGTCCTGGTTTAGTCCTGGTTTAGTCCTGGTTTAGACCTGGTTTAGTCCTGGTTTAGTCCTGGTTTAGACCTGGTTTAGTCCTGGTTTAGTCCTGGTTTAGTCCTGGTTTAGTCCTGGTTTAGTCCTGGTTTAAACCTGGTTTAGTCCTGGTTTAGACCTGGTTATGTCCTGGTTTAGTCCTGGTTTAGTCCTGGTTTATTCCTGGTTTAGTCCTGGTTTAGTCCTGGTTTAGTCCTGGTTTGGACCTGGTTTAGTCCTGGTTTGGACCTGGTTTAGATCTAGTTTAGTCCCTGTTTAGACCTGGTTTAGACCTGGTTTAGACCTGGTTTAGACCTAGTTTAGTCCCGGTTTAGTCCTGGTTTAGTCCTTGTTTAGTCCTGGTTTAGTCCTGGTTTAGTCTTTGTTTAGTCTTGGTTTAGTCCTTGTTTAGACCTGGTTTAGTCCTGGTTTGGACCTGGTTTAGTCCTGGTTTAGTCCTGGTTTAGTCCTGTTTTAGTCCTGGTTTAGTCCTGGTTTAGTACTGGTTTAGTCCTGGTTTAGTCCTGGTTTAGTCCTGGTTTAGTCCTTGTTTAGTCCTGGTTTAGTCCTGGTTTAGTCCTGTTTTAATCCTGGTTTAGTCCTTTTTTTAGACCTGGTTTAGTCATGGTTTAGACATGGTTTAGACTTGGTTTAGTCCTGGTTTAGTCCTGGTTTAGTCCTGGTTTAGTCTTGGTTTAGTCTTGGTTTAGTCCTTGTTTAGACCTGGTTTAGTCCTGGTTTGGACCTGGTTTAGTCCTGGTTTAGTCCTGGTTTAGTACTGGTTTAGTCCTGGTTTAGTCCTGGTTTAGTCCTGGTTTAGTCCTTGTTTAGTCCTGGTTTAGTCCTGGTTTAGTCCTGTTTTAATCCTGGTTTAGTCCTTTTTTTAGACCTGGTTTAGTCATGGTTTAGACATGGTTTAGACTTGGTTTAGTCCTGGTTTAGTCCTGGTTTAGTCCTGGTTTAGACCTGGTTTAGTCCTGGTTTAGTCCTGGTTTAGACCTGGTTTAGTCCTGGTTTAGTCCTGGTTTAGTCCTGGTTTAGACCTGGTTTAGTCCTGGTTTAGACCTGGTTTAGTCCTGGTTTAGTCCTGGTTTAGTCCTGGTTTAGTCCTGGTTTAGACCTGGTTTAGTCCTGGTTTAGATCTGCTTTAGACCTGGTTTAGACCTGGTTTAGTCCTGGTTTAGTCCTGGTTTAGTCCTGGTTTGGACCTGGTTTAGTCCTGGTTTAGTCCTGGTTTAGTCCTGGTTTAGACCTGGTTTAGACCTGGTTTAGTCCTGGTTTAGTCCTGGTTTAGTCCTGGTTTAGTCCTGGTTTAAACCTGGTTTAGTCCTGGTTTAGTCCTGGTTTAGTCCTGGTTTATTCCTGGTTTAGTCCTGGTTTAGTCCTGGTTTAGTCCTGGTTTAAACCTGGTTTAGTCCTGGTTTAGATCTGCTTTAGACCTGGTTTAGACCTGGTTTAGTCCCGGTTTAGTCCTGGTTTAGTCCTGGTTTAGACCTGGTTTAGTCCTGGTTTAGTCCTGGTTTAGACCTGGTTTAGTCCTGGTTTAGTCCTGGTTTAGTCCTGGTTTAGTCCTGGTTTAGACCTGGTTTAGTCCTGGTTTGGACCTGGTTTAGTCCTGGTTTGGACCTGGTTTAGATCTAGTTTAGTCCTGGTTAAGACCTGGTTTAGACCTGGTTTAGACCTGGTTTAGTCCTTGTTTAGTCCTGGTTTAGTCCTGGTTTAGTCTTGGTTTAGTCTTGGTTTAGTCCTTGTTTAGACCTGGTTTAGTCCTGGTTTGGACCTGGTTTAGTCCTGGTTTAGTCCTGGTTTAGTCCTGTTTTAGTCCTGGTTTAGTCCTGGTTTAGTACTGGTTTAGTCCTGGTTTAGTCCTGGTTTAGTCCTGGTTTAGTCCTGGTTTAGTCCTTTTTTTAGACCTGGTTTAGTCCTGGTTTAGACATGGTTTAGACTTGGTTTAGTCCTGGTTTAGTCCTGGTTTAGTCCTGGTTTAGTCCTGGTTTAGTCTTGGTTTAGTCTTGGTTTAGTCCTTGTTTAGACCTGGTTTAGTCCTGGTTTGGACCTGGTTTAGTCCTGGTTTAGTCCTGGTTTAGTCCTGGTTTAGTCCTGGTTTAGTCCTTGTTTAGTCCTGGTTTAGTCCTGGTTTAGTCCTGTTTTAATCCTGGTTTAGTCCTTTTTTTAGACCTGGTTTAGTCATGGTTTAGACATGGTTTAGACTTGGTTTAGTCCTGGTTTAGACCTGGTTTAGTCCTGGTTTAGTCCTGGTTTAGTCCTGGTTTAGTCCTGGTTTAGACCTGGTTTAGTCCTGGTTTAGTCCTGGTTTAGACCTGGTTTAGTCCTGGTTTAGTCCTGGTTTAGTCCTGGTTTAGTCCTGGTTTAGTCCTGGTTTAGACCTGGTTTAGTCCTGGTTTAGACCTGGTTTAGTCCTGGTTTAGTCCTGGTTTAGTCCTGGTTTAGACCTGGTTTAGACCTGGTTTGGACCTGGTTTAGTTCTGGTTTAGACCTGGTTTAGTCCTAGTTTGGACCTGGTTTAGTCCTGGTTTAGTCTTGGTTTAATCCTGGTTTGGACCTGGTTTAGTCCTGGTTTAGTCCTGGTTTAGATCTGCTTTAGACCTGGTTTAGACCTGGTTTAGTCCCGGTTTAGTCCTGGTTTAGTCCTGGTTTAGTCCTGGTTTAGTCCTGGTTTAGTCCTGGTTTAGACCTGGTTTAGTCCTGGTTTAGTCCTGGTTTAGAACTGGTTTAGTCCTGGTTTAGTCCTGGTTTAGTCCTGGTTTAGTCCTGGTTTAGACCTGGTTTAGTCCTGGTTTAGTCCTGGTTTAGACCTGGTTTAGTCCTGGTTTAGACCTGGTTTAGTCCTGGTTTAGTCCTGGTTTAGTCCTGTTTAGTCTTGGTTTAATCCTGGTTTGGACCTGGTTTAGTCCTGGTTTAGTCCTGGTTTAGATCTGCTTTAGACCTGGTTTAGACCTGGTTTAGTCCCGGTTTAGTCCTGGTTTAGTCCTGGTTTAGTCCTGGTTTAGTCCTGGTTTAGTCCTGGTTTAGACCTGGTTTAGTCCTGGTTTAGTCCTGGTTTAGAACTGGTTTAGTCCTGGTTTAGTCCTGGTTTAGTCCTGGTTTAGTCCTGGTTTAGACCTGGTTTAGTCCTGGTTTAGTCCTGGTTTAGACCTGGTTTAGTCCTGGTTTAGACCTGGTTTAGTCCTGGTTTAGTCCTGGTTTAGTCCTGGTTTAGTCCTGGTTTAGACCTGGTTTAGTCCTGGTTTAGTCCTGGTTTAGTCCTGGTTTAGTCCTGGTTTATTTCTGGTTTAGTCCTGGTTTAGTCCTGGTTTAGTCCTGGTTTAGTCCTTGTTTAGATCTGCTTTAGACCTGGTTTAGACCTGGTTTAGTCCTGGTTTAGTCCTGGTTTAGTCCTGGTTTAGACCTGGTTTAGTCCTGGTTTAGTCCTGGTTTAGACCTGGTTTAGTCCTGGTTTAGTCCTGGTTTAGTCCTGGTTTAGTCCTGGTTTAGTCCTGGTTTAAACCTGGTTTAGTCCTGGTTTAGACCTGGTTATGTCCTGGTTTAGTCCTGGTTTAGTCCTGGTTTATTCCTGGTTTAGTCCTGGTTTAGTCCTGGTTTAGTCCTGGTTTGGACCTGGTTTAGTCCTGGTTTGGACCTGGTTTAGATCTAGTTTAGTCCCTGTTTAGACCTGGTTTAGACCTGGTTTAGACCTGGTTTAGACCTAGTTTAGTCCCGGTTTAGTCCTGGTTTAGTCCTTGTTTAGTCCTGGTTTAGTCCTGGTTTAGTCTTTGTTTAGTCTTGGTTTAGTCCTTGTTTAGACCTGGTTTAGTCCTGGTTTGGACCTGGTTTAGTCCTGGTTTAGTCCTGGTTTAGTCCTGTTTTAGTCCTGGTTTAGTCCTGGTTTAGTACTGGTTTAGTCCTGGTTTAGTCCTGGTTTAGTCCTGGTTTAGTCCTTGTTTAGTCCTGGTTTAGTCCTGGTTTAGTCCTGTTTTAATCCTGGTTTAGTCCTTTTTTTAGACCTGGTTTAGTCATGGTTTAGACATGGTTTAGACTTGGTTTAGTCCTGGTTTAGTCCTGGTTTAGTCCTGGTTTAGTCTTGGTTTAGTCTTGGTTTAGTCCTTGTTTAGACCTGGTTTAGTCCTGGTTTGGACCTGGTTTAGTCCTGGTTTAGTCCTGGTTTAGTACTGGTTTAGTCCTGGTTTAGTCCTGGTTTAGTCCTGGTTTAGTCCTTGTTTAGTCCTGGTTTAGTCCTGGTTTAGTCCTGTTTTAATCCTGGTTTAGTCCTTTTTTTAGACCTGGTTTAGTCATGGTTTAGACATGGTTTAGACTTGGTTTAGTCCTGGTTTAGTCCTGGTTTAGTCCTGGTTTAGACCTGGTTTAGTCCTGGTTTAGTCCTGGTTTAGACCTGGTTTAGTCCTGGTTTAGTCCTGGTTTAGTCCTGGTTTAGACCTGGTTTAGTCCTGGTTTAGACCTGGTTTAGTCCTGGTTTAGTCCTGGTTTAGTCCTGGTTTAGTCCTGGTTTAGACCTGGTTTAGTCCTGGTTTAGATCTGCTTTAGACCTGGTTTAGACCTGGTTTAGTCCTGGTTTAGTCCTGGTTTAGTCCTGGTTTGGACCTGGTTTAGTCCTGGTTTAGTCCTGGTTTAGTCCTGGTTTAGACCTGGTTTAGACCTGGTTTAGTCCTGGTTTAGTCCTGGTTTAGTCCTGGTTTAGTCCTGGTTTAAACCTGGTTTAGTCCTGGTTTAGTCCTGGTTTAGTCCTGGTTTATTCCTGGTTTAGTCCTGGTTTAGTCCTGGTTTAATCCTGGTTTAGTCCTGGTTTAGACCTGGTTTAGTCCTGGTTTGGACCTGGTTTAGATCTAGTTTAGTCCTGGTTAAGACCTGGTTTAGACCTGGTTTAGACCTGGTTTAGTCCTTGTTTAGTCCTGGTTTAGTCCTGGTTTAGTCTTGGTTTAGTCTTGGTTTAGTCCTTGTTTAGACCTGGTTTAGTCCTGGTTTGGACCTGGTTTAGTCCTGGTTTAGTCCTGGTTTAGTCCTGTTTTAGTCCTGGTTTAGTCCTGGTTTAGTACTGGTTTAGTCCTGGTTTAGTCCTGGTTTAGTCCTGGTTTAGTCCTGGTTTAGTCCTTTTTTTAGACCTGGTTTAGTCCTGGTTTAGACATGGTTTAGACTTGGTTTAGTCCTGGTTTAGTCCTGGTTTAGTCCTGGTTTAGTCCTGGTTTAGTCTTGGTTTAGTCTTGGTTTAGTCCTTGTTTAGACCTGGTTTAGTCCTGGTTTGGACCTGGTTTAGTCCTGGTTTAGTCCTGGTTTAGTCCTGGTTTAGTCCTTGTTTAGTCCTGGTTTAGTCCTGGTTTAGTCCTGTTTTAATCCTGGTTTAGTCCTTTTTTTAGACCTGGTTTAGTCATGGTTTAGACATGGTTTAGACTTGGTTTAGTCCTGGTTTAGTCCTGGTTTAGTCCTGGTTTAGACCTGGTTTAGTCCTGGTTTAGTCCTGGTTTAGACCTGGTTTAGTCCTGGTTTAGTCCTGGTTTAGTCCTGGTTTAGTCCTGGTTTAGACCTGGTTTAGTCCTGGTTTAGACCTGGTTTAGTCCTGGTTTAGTCCTGGTTTAGTCCTGGTTTAGACCTGGTTTAGACCTGGTTTGGACCTGGTTTAGTTCTGGTTTAGACCTGGTTTAGTCCTGGTTTGGACCTGGTTTAGTCCTGGTTTAGTCTTGGTTTAATCCTGGTTTGGACCTGGTTTAGTCCTGGTTTAGTCCTGGTTTAGATCTGCTTTAGACCTGGTTTAGACCTGGTTTAGTCCCGGTTTAGTCCTGGTTTAGTCCTGGTTTAGTCCTGGTTTAGTCCTGGTTTAGTCCTGGTTTAGAACTGGTTTAGTCCTGGTTTAGTCCTGGTTTAGTCCTGGTTTAGTCCTGGTTTAGACCTGGTTTAGTCCTGGTTTAGTCCTGGTTTAGACCTGGTTTAGTCCTGGTTTAGACCTGGTTTAGTCCTGGTTTAGTCCTGGTTTAGTCCTGGTTTAGTCCTGGTTTAGACCTGGTTTAGTCCTGGTTTAGATCTGCTTTAGACCTGGTTTAGACCTGGTTTAGTCCTGGTTTAGTCCTGGTTTAGTCCTGGTTTAGACCTGGTTTAGTCCTGGTTTAGTCCTGGTTTAGTCCTGGTTTAGACCTGGTTTAGTCCTGGTTTAGTCCTGGTTTAGTCCTGGTTTAGTCCTGGTTTAGTCCTGGTTTAAACCTGGTTTAGTCCTGGTTTAGACCTGGTTATGTCCTGGTTTAGTCCTGGTTTAGTCCTGGTTTAGTCCTGGTTTATTCCTGGTTTAGTCCTGGTTTAGTCCTGGTTTAGTCCTGGTTTAGTCCTTGTTTAGATCTGCTTTAGACCTGGTTTAGACCTGGTTTAGTCCTGGTTTAGTCCTGGTTTAGTCCTGGTTTAGACCTGGTTTAGTCCTTGTTTAGTCCTGGTTTAGACCTGGTTTAGTCCTGGTTTAGTCCTGGTTTAGTCCTGGTTTAGACCTGGTTTAGTCCTTGTTTAGTCCTGGTTTAGTCCTGGTTTAGTCCTGGTTTAGTCCTGGTTTAAACCTGGTTTAGACCTGGTTATGTCCTGGTTTAGTCCTGGTTTAGTCCTGGTTTAGTCCTGGTTTATTCCTGGTTTAGTCCTGGTTTAGTCCTGGTTTGGACCTGGTTTAGTCCTGGTTTGGACCTGGTTTAGATCTAGTTTAGTCCTGGTTTAGACCTGGTTTAGACCTGGTTTAGACCTGGTTTAGACCTAGTTTAGTCCCGGTTTAGTCCTGGTTTAGTCCTTGTTTAGTCCTGGTTTAGTCCTGGTTTAGTCTTTGTTTAGTCTTGGTTTAGTCCTTGTTTAGACCTGGTTTAGTCCTGGTTTGGACCTGGTTTAGTCCTGGTTTAGTCCTGGTTTAGTCCTGTTTTAGTCCTGGTTTAGTCCTGGTTTAGTACTGGTTTAGTCCTGGTTTAGTCCTGGTTTAGTCCTGGTTTAGTCCTTGTTTAGTCCTGGTTTAGTCCTGGTTTAGTCCTGTTTTAATCCTGGTTTAGTCTTTTTTTTAGACCTGGTTTAGTCATGGTTTAGACATGGTTTAGACTTGGTTTAGTCCTGGTTTAGTCCTGGTTTAGTCCTGGTTTAGTCCTGTTTTAATCCTGGTTTAGTCCTTGTTTAGTCTTGGTTTAGTCTTGGTTTAGTCCTTGTTTATACCTGGTTTAGTCCTGGTTTGGACCTGGTTTAGTCCTGGTTTAGTCCTGGTTTAGTACTGGTTTAGTCCTGGTTTAGTCCTGGTTTAGTCCTGGTTTAGTCCTTGTTTAGTCCTGGTTTAGTCCTGGTTTAGTCCTGTTTTAATCCTGGTTTAGTCCTTGTTTAGACCTGGTTTAGACCTGGTTTAGACTTGGTTTAGTCCTGGTTTAGTCCTGGTTTAGTCCTGGTTTAGACCTGGTTTAGTCCTGGTTGAGTCCTGGTTTAGACCTGGTTTAGTCCTGGTTTAGTCCTGGTTTAGACCTGGTTTAGACCTGGTTTAGTCCTGGTTTAGTCCTGGTTTAGACCTGGTTTAGTCCTGGTTTAGACCTGGTTTAGTCCTGGTTTAGTCCTGGTTTAGTCCTGGTTTAGACCTGGTTTAGTCCTGGTTTAGATCTGCTTTAGACCTGGTTTAGACCTGGTTTAGTCCTGGTTTAGTCCTGGTTTAGTCCTGGTTTAGACCTGGTTTAGTCCTGGTTTAGTCCTGGTTTAGTCCTGGTTTAGACCTGGTTAAGTCCTGGTTTAGACCTGGTTTAGACCTGGTTTAGACCTGGTTTAGAAATGATTAAGTCCTGGTTTAGTCCTGGTTTAGACCTGGTTTAGTCCTGGTTTAGTCCTGGTTTAGTCCTGGTTTAGTCCTGGTTTAGTCCTGGTTTAAACCTGGTTTAGTCCTGGTTTAGACCTGGTTATGTCCTGGTTTAGTCCTGGTTTAGTCCTGGTTTAGTCCTGGTTTAGTCCTGGTTTAGTCCTGGTTTAGTCCTGGTTTAGACCTGGTTTAGTCCTGGTTTGGACCTGGTTTAGTCCTGGTTTGGACCTGGTTTAGATCTAGTTTAGTCCTGGTTTAGACCTGGTTTAGACCTAGTTTAGTCCCGGTTTAGTCCTGGTTTAGTCCTTGTTTAGTCCTGGTTTAGTCCTGGTTTAGTCCTTGTTTAGTCCTGGTTTAGTCCTGGTTTAGTCCTGTTTTAATCCTGGTTTAGTCCTTTTTTTAGACCTGGTTTAGTCCTGGTTTAGTCTTGGTTTAATCCTGGCTTGGACCTGGTTTAGTTCTGGTTTGAACCTTGTTTAGTCCTGGTTTAGATCTGCTTTAGACCTGGTTTAGACCTGGTTTAGTCCTGGTTTAGTCCTGGTTTAGTCCTGGTTTAAACCTGGTTTAGTCCTGGTTTAGATCTGCTTTAGACCTGGTTTAGACCTGGTTTAGTCCTGGTTTAGTCCTGGTTTAGTCCTGGTTTAGTCCTGGTTTAGTCCTGGTTTAGACCTGGTTTAGTCCTGGTTTAGACCTGGTTTAGTCCTGGTTTAGTCCTGGTTTAGTCCTGGTTTAGTCCTGGTTTAGACCTGGTTTAGTCCTGGTTTAGTCCTGGTTTAGTCCTGGTTTGGACCTGGTTTAGTCCTGGTTTAGTCCTGGTTTAGTCCTGGTTTAGACCTGGTTTAGACCTGGTTTAGTCCTGGTTTAGTCCTGGTTTAGTCCTGGTTTAAACCTGGTTTAGTCCTGGTTTAGACCTGGTTATGTCCTGGTTTAGTCCTGGTTTAGTCCTGGTTTAGTCCTGGTTTAGTCCTGGTTTAGTCCTGGTTTAGTCCTGGTTTAGTCCTTGTTTAGACCTGGTTTAGTCCTGGTTTGGACCTGGTTTAGTCCTGGTTTGGACCTGGTTTAGATCTAGTTTAGTCCTGGTTAAGACCTGGTTTAGACCTGGTTTAGACCTGGTTTAGTCCTTGTTTTGTCCTGGTTTAGTCCTGGTTTAGTCTTGGTTTAGTCTTGGTTTAGTCCTTGTTTAGACCTGGTTTAGTCCTGGTTTGGACCTGGTTTAGATCTAGTTTAGTCCTGGTTAAGACCTGGTTTAGACCTGGTTTAGTCCTGGTTTAGTCCTTGTTTAGACCTGGTTTAGTCCTGGTTTGGACCTGGTTTAGTCCTGGTTTGGACCTGGTTTAGATCTAGTTTAGTCCTGGTTAAGACCTGGTTTAGACCTGGTTTAGTCCTGGTTTGGACCTGGTTTAGTCCTGGTTTAGTCCTGGTTTAGTCCTGTTTTAGTCCTGTTTTAGTCCTGGTTTAGTACTGGTTTAGTCCTGGTTTAGTCCTGGTTTAGTCCTTGTTTAGTCCTGGTTTAGTCCTGGTTTAGTCCTGTTTTAATCCTGGTTTAGTCCTTTTTTTAGACCTGGTTTAGTCCTGGTTTAGACATGGTTTAGACTTGGTTTAGTCCTGGTTTAGTCCTGGTTTAGTCCTGGTTTAGTCCTGGTTTAGTCTTGGTTTAGTCTTGGTTTAGTCCTTGTTTAGACCTGGTTTAGTCCTGGTTTGGACCTGGTTTAGTCCTGGTTTAGTCCTGGTTTAGTCCTGGTTTAGTCCTGGTTTAGTCCTGGTTTAGTCCTGTTTTAATCCTGGTTTAGTCCTTTTTTTAGACCTGGTTTAGTCATGGTTTAGACATGGTTTAGACTTGGTTTAGTCCTGGTTTAGTCCTGGTTTAGTCCTGGTTTAGACCTGGTTTAGTCCTGGTTTAGTCCTGGTTTAGACCTGGTTTAGTCCTGGTTTAGTCCTGGTTTAGTCCTGGTTTAGTCCTGGTTTAGACCTGGTTTAGTCCTGGTTTAGTCCTGGTTTAGACCTTGTTTAGTCCTGGTTTAGACCTGGTTTAGTCCTGGTTTAGTCCTGGTTTAGTCCTGGTTTAGACCTGGTTTAGTCCTGGTTTAGATCTGCTTTAGACCTGGTTTAGACCTGGTTTAGTCCTGGTTTAGTCCTGGTTTAGTCCTGGTTTAGACCTGGTTTAGTCCTGGTTTAGTCCTGGTTTAGTCCTGGTTTAGACCTGGTTTAGACCTGGTTTAGTCCTGGTTTAGTCCTGGTTTAGTCCTGGTTTAGTCCTGGTTTAAACCTGGTTTAGTCCTGGTTTAGACCTGGTTATGTCCTGGTTTAGTCCTGGTTTAGTCCTGGTTTAGTCCTGGTTTAGTCCTGGTTTAGTCCTGGTTTAGTCCTGGTTTAGACCTGGTTTAGTCCTGGTTTGGACCTGGTTTAGTCCTGGTTTAGACCTGGTTTAGACCTGGTTTAGACCTGGTTTAGACCTAGTTTAGTCCCGGTTTAGTCCTGGTTTAGTCCTTGTTTAGTCCTGGTTAAGTCCTGGTTTAGTCCTGGTTTAGTCCTTGTTTAGTCCTGGTTTAGTCCTGGTTTAGTCCTGTTTTAATCCTGGTTTAGTCCTTTTTTAGACCTGGTTTAGTCCTGGTTTAGTCCTGGTTTAGTCTTGGTTTAATCCTGGCTTGGACCTGGTTTAGTTCTGGTTTGAACCTTGTTTAGTCCTGGTTTAGTCCTGGTTTAGATCTGCTTTAGACCTGGTTTAGACCTGGTTTAGTCCTGGTTTAGTCCTGGTTTAGTCCTGGTTTAGACCTGGTTTAGTCCTGGTTTAGTCCTGGTTTAGTCCTGGTTTAGACCTGGTTTAGACCTGGTTTAGTCCTGGTTTAGTCCTGGTTTAGTCCTGGTTTAGTCCTGGTTTAGTCCTGGTTTAAACCTGGTTTATTCCTGGTTTAGACCTGGTTATGTCCTGGTTTAGTCCTGGTTTAGTCCTGGTTTATTCCTGGTTTAGTCCTGGTTTAGTCCTGGTTTAGTCCTGGTTTAGTCCTGGTTTAGTCCTGGTTTAGACCTGGTTTAGTCCTGGTTTGGACCTGGTTTAGTCCTGGTTTGGACCTGGTTTAGATCTAGTTTAGTCCTGGTTTAGACCTGGTTTAGACCTGGTTTAGACCTGGTTTAGACCTAGTTTAGTCCCGGTTTAGTCCTGGTTTAGTCCTTGTTTAGTCCTGGTTTAGTCCTGGTTTAGTCCTGGTTTAGTCCTTGTTTAGTCCTTTTTTTAGACCTGGTTTAGTCCTGGTTTAGTCCTGGTTTAGTCTTGGTTTAATCCTGGCTTGGACCTGGTTTAGTTCTGGTTTGAACCTTGTTTTTGTCCTGGTTTAGTCCTGGTTTAGATCTGCTTTAGACCTGGTTTAGACCTGGTTTAGTCCTGGTTTAGTCCTGGTTTAGTCCTGGTTTAAACCTGGTTTAGTCCTGGTTTAGATCTGCTTTAGACCTGGTTTAGTCCTGGTTTAGTCCTGGTTTAGTCCTGGTTTAGTCCTGGTTTAGTCCTGGTTTAGACCTGGTTTAGTCCTGGTTTAGTCCTGGTTTAGACCTGGTTTAGTCCTGGTTTAGTCCTGGTTTAGTCCTGGTTTAGTCCTGGTTTAGACCTGGTTTAGTCCTGGTTTAGACCTGGTTTAGTCCTGGTTTAGTCCTGGTTTAGTCCTGGTTTAGTCCTGGTTTAGACCTGGTTTAGTCCTGGTTTAGATCTGCTTTAGACCTGGTTTAGACCTGGTTTAGTCCTGGTTTAGTCCTGGTTTAGTCCTGGTTTGGACCTGGTTTAGTCCTGGTTTAGTCCTGGTTTAGTCCTGGTTTAGACCTGGTTTAGACCTGGTTTATTCCTGGTTTAGTCCTGGTTTAGTCCTGGTTTAGTCCTGGTTTAAACCTGGTTTAGTCCTGGTTTAGACCTGGTTATGTCCTGGTTTAGTCCTGGTTTAGTGATGGTTTAGTCCTGGTTTATTCCTGGTTTAGTCCTGGTTTAGTCCTGGTTTAGTCCTGGTTTAGTCCTGGTTTAGTCCTTGTTTAGACCTGGTTTAGTCCTGGTTTGGACCTGGTTTAGTCCTGGTTTGGACCTGGTTTAGATCTAGTTTAGTCCTGGTTAAGACCTGGTTTAGACCTGGTTTAGACCTGGTTTAGACCTAGTTTAGTCCCGGTTTAGTCCTGGTTTAGTCCTTGTTTAGTCCTCGTTTAGTCCTGGTTTAGTCTTGGTTTAGTCTTGGTTTAGTCCTTGTTTAGACCTGGTTTAGTCCTGGTTTGGACCTGGTTTAGTCCTGGTTTAGTCCTGGTTTAGTCCTGTTTTAGTCCTGGTTTAGTCCTGGTTTAGTACTGGTTTAGTCCTGGTTTAGTCCTGGTTTAGTCCTGGTTTAGTCCTTGTTTAGTCCTGGTTTAGTCCTGGTTTAGTCCTGTTTTAATCCTGGTTTAGTCCTTTTTTTTAGACCTGGTTTAGTCCTGGTTTAGACATGGTTTAGACTTGGTTTAGTCCTGGTTTAGTCCTGGTTTAGTCCTGGTTTAGTCCTGGTTTAGTCTTGGTTTAGTCTTGGTTTAGTCCTTGTTTAGACCTGGTTTAGTCCTGGTTTAGACCTGGTTTAGTCCTGGTTTAGTACTGGTTTAGTCCTGGTTTAGTCCTGGTTTAGTCCTGGTTTAGTCCTTGTTTAGTCCTGGTTTAGTCCTGGTTTAGTCCTGTTTTAATCCTGGTTTAGTCCTTTTTTTAGACCTGGTTTAGTCATGGTTTAGACCTGGTTTAGTCCTGGTTTAGTCCTGGTTTAGTCCTGGTTTAGACCTGGTTTAGTCCTGGTTTAGTCCTGGTTTAGACCTGGTTTAGTCCTGGTTTAGTCCTGGTTTAGTCCTGGTTTAGACCTGGTTTAGTCCTGGTTTAGACCTGGTTTAGACCTGGTTTAGACCTGGTTATGTCCTGGTTTAGTCCTGGTTTAGTCCTGGTTTATTCCTGGTTTAGTCCTGGTTTAGTCCTGGTTTAGTCCTGGTTTAGTCCTGGTTTAGTCCTGGTTTAGACCTGGTTTAGACCTGGTTTAGACCTGGTTATGTCCTGGTTTAGTCCTGGTTTAGTCCTGGTTTATTCCTGGTTTAGTCCTGGTTTAGTCCTGGTTTAGTCCTGGTTTAGTCCTGGTTTTTACCTGGTTTAGTCCTGGTTTGGACCTGGTTTAGTCCTGGTTTGGACCTGGTTTAGATCTGGTTTAGTCCCGGTTTAGTCCTGGTTTAGTCCTGGTTTTTACCTGGTTTAGTCCTGGTTTGGACCTGGTTTAGTCCTGGTTTAGACCTGGTTTAGACCTAGTTTAGTCCCGGTTTAGTCCTGGTTTAGTCCTTGTTTAGTCCTGGTTAAGTCCTGGTTTAGTCCTGGTTTAGTCCTTGTTTAGTCCTTGTTTAGTCCTGGTTTAGTCCTGTTTTAATCCTGGTTTAGTCCTTTTTTAGACCTGGTTTAGTCCTGGTTTAGTCCTGGTTTAGTCTTGGTTTAATCCTGGCTTGGACCTGGTTTAGTCCTGGTTTAGTCCTGGTTTAGATCTGCTTTAGACCTGGTTTAGACCTGGTTTAGTCCTGGTTTAGTCCTGGTTTAGTCCTGGTTTAGACCTGGTTTAGTCCTGGTTTAGTCCTGGTTTAGACCTGGTTTAGACCTGGTTTAGTCCTGGTTTAGTCCTGGTTTAGTCCTGGTTTAGTCCTGGTTTAGACCTGGTTTAGTCCTGGTTTGGACCTGGTTTAGTCCTGGTTTAGACCTGGTTTAGTCCTGGTTTGGACCTGGTTTAGTCCTGGTTTGGACCTGGTTTAGATCTAGTTTAGTCCTGGTTTAGACCTGGTTTAGACCTGGTTTAGACCTGGTTTAGACCTAGTTTAGTCCCGGTTTAGTCCTGGTTTAGTCCTTGTTTAGTCCTGGTTTAGTCCTGGTTTAGTCCTGGTTTAGTCCTTGTTTAGTCCTTTTTTTAGACCTGGTTTAGTCCTGGTTTAGTCCTGGTTTAGTCTTGGTTTAATCCTGGCTTGGACCTGGTTTAGTTCTGGTTTGAACCTTGTTTAGTCCTGGTTTAGTCCTGGTTTAGATCTGCTTTAGACCTGGTTTAGACCTGGTTTAGTCCTGGTTTAGTCCTGGTTTAGTCCTGGTTTAAACCTGGTTTAGTCCTGGTTTAGATCTGCTTTAGACCTGGTTTAGACCTGGTTTAGTCCTGGTTTAGTCCTGGTTTAGTCCTGGTTTAGTCCTGGTTTAGTCCTGGTTTAGACCTGGTTTAGTCCTGGTTTAGTCCTGGTTTAGACCTGGTTTAGTCCTGGTTTAGTCCTGGTTTAGTCCTGGTTTAGTCCTGGTTTAGTCCTGGTTTAGACCTGGTTTAGTCCTGGTTTAGACCTGGTTTAGTCCTGGTTTAGTCCTGGTTTAGACCTGGTTTAGTCCTGGTTTAGATCTGCTTTAGACCTGGTTTAGACCTGGTTTAGTCCTGGTTTAGTCCTGGTTTAGTCCTGGTTTGGACCTGGTTTAGTCCTGGTTTAGTCCTGGTTTAGTCCTGGTTTAGACCTGGTTTAGACCTGGTTTATTCCTGGTTTAGTCCTGGTTTAGTCCTGGTTTAGTCCTGGTTTAAACCTGGTTTAGTCCTGGTTTAGACCTGGTTATGTCCTGGTTTAGTCCTGGTTTAGTGATGGTTTAGTCCTGGTTTATTCCTGGTTTAGTCCTGGTTTTATCCTGGTTTAGTCCTGGTTTAGTCCTGGTTTAGTCCTTGTTTAGACCTGGTTTAGTCCTGGTTTGGACCTGGTTTAGTCCTGGTTTAGTCCTGGTTTAGTCCTGTTTTAGTCCTGGTTTAGTCCTGGTTTAGTACTGGTTTAGTCCTGGTTTAGTCCTGGTTTAGTCCTGGTTTAGTCCTGGTTTAGTCCTGTTTTAATCCTGGTTTAGTCCTTTTTTTAGACCTGGTTTAGTCCTGGTTTAGACATGGTTTAGACTTGGTTTAGTCCTGGTTTAGTCCTGGTTTAGTCCTGGTTTAGTCCTGGTTTAGTCTTGGTTTAGTCTTGGTTTAGTCCTTGTTTAGACCTGGTTTAGTCCTGGTTTAGACCTGGTTTAGTCCTGGTTTAGTACTGGTTTAGTCCTGGTTTAGTCCTGGTTTAGTCCTGGTTTAGTCCTTGTTTAGTCCTGGTTTAGTCCTGGTTTAGTCCTGTTTTAATCCTGGTTTAGTCCTTTTTTTAGACCTGGTTTAGTCATGGTTTAGACCTGGTTTAGTCCTGGTTTAGTCCTGGTTTAGTCCTGGTTTAGACCTGGTTTAGTCCTGGTTTAGTCCTGGTTTAGACCTGGTTTAGTCCTGGTTTAGACCTGGTTTAGTCCTGGTTTAGTCCTGGTTTAGTCCTGGTTTAGACCTGGTTTAGTCCTGGTTTAGACCTGGTTTAGACCTGGTTTAGACCTGGTTATGTCCTGGTTTAGTCCTGGTTTAGTCCTGGTTTATTCCTGGTTTAGTCCTGGTTTAGTCCTGGTTTAGTCCTGGTTTAGTCCTGGTTTAGACCTGGTTTAGACCTGGTTTAGACCTGGTTATGTCCTGGTTTAGTCCTGGTTTAGTCCTGGTTTATTCCTGGTTTAGTCCTGGTTTAGTCCTGGTTTAGTCCTGGTTTAGTCCTGGTTTTTACCTGGTTTAGTCCTGGTTTGGACCTGGTTTAGTTCTGGTTTGGACCTGGTTTAGATCTAGTTTAGTCCTGGTTTAGACCTGGTTTAGACCTGGTTTAGACCTGGTTTAGACCTAGTTTAGTCCCGGTTTAGTCCTGGTTTAGTCCTTGTTTAGTCCTGGTTAAGTCCTGGTTTAGTCCTGGTTTAGTCCTTGTTTAGTCCTTGTTTAGTCCTGGTTTAGTCCTGTTTTAATCCTGGTTTAGTCCTTTTTTTAGACCTGGTTTAGTCCTGGTTTAGTCCTGGTTTAGTCTTGGTTTAATCCTGGCTTGGACCTGGTTTAGTTCTGGTTTGAACCTTGTTTAGTCCTGGTTTAGTCCTGGTTTAGTCCTGGTTTAGTCCTGGTTTAGTCCTGGTTTAGTCCTGGTTTAAACCTGGTTTAGTCCTGGTTTAGACCTGGTTATGTCCTGGTTTAGTCCTGGTTTAGTCCTAGTTTAGTCCTGGTTTAGTCCTGGTTTAGTCCTGGTTTAGTCCTGGTTTAGACCTGGTTTAGTCCTGGTTTAGTCCTGGTTTAGACCTGGTTTAGTCCTGGTTTAGTCCTGGTTTAGTCCTGGTTTAGTCCTGGTTTAGTCCTGGTTTAGACCTGGTTTCGTCCTGGTTTAGTCCTGGTTTAGTCCTGGTTTAGTCCTGGTTTAGACCTGGTTTAGTCCTGGTTTAGTCCTGGTTTAGACATGGTTTAGTCCTGGTTTAGTCCTGGTTTAGTCCTGGTTTAGTCCTGGTTTAGTCCTGGTTTAGTCCTGGTTTAGACCTGGTTTAGTCCTGGTTCAGTCCTGGTTTGGACCTGGTTATGTCCTGGTTAAGTCCTGGTTTAGTCCTGGTTTAGTCCTGTTTTAATCCTGGTTTAGTCCTTTTTTAGACCTGGTTTAGTCCTGGTTTAGTCCTGGTTTAGTCCTGGTTTAGTCCTGGTTTAGTCCTGTTTTAATCCTGGTTTAGTCCTTTTTTAGACTTGGTTTAGTCCTGGTTTAGTCTTGGTTTAATCCTGGCTTGGACCTGGTTTAGTTCTGGTTTGGACCTTGTTTAGTCCTGGTTTAGTCCTGGTTTAGATCTGCTTTAGACCTGGTTTAGACCTGGTTTAGTCCTGGTTTAGTCCTGGTTTAGTCCTGGTTCAGTCCTGGTTTAGTCCTGGTTTAAACCTGGTTCAGTCCTGGTTTGGACCTGGTTATGTCCTGGTTTAGTCCTGGTTTAGTCCTGGTTTAGTCTTGGTTTAATCCTGGTTTGGACCTGGTTTAGTTCTAGTTTGGACCTTGTTTAGTCCTGGTTTAGTCCTGGTTTAGATCTGCTTTAGACCTGGTTTAGACCTGGTTTAGTCCCGGTTTAGTCCTGGTTTAGTCCTGGTCTAGTCCTGGTTTAGTCCTGGTTTAGACCTGGTTTAGTCCTGGTTTAGTCCTGGTTTAGACCTGGTTTAGTCCTGGTTTAGTCCTGGTTTAGTCCTGGTTTAGTCCTGGTTTAGTCCTGGTTTAGACCTGGTTTATTCCTGGTTTAGACCTGGTTTTGTCCTGGTTTAGTCCTGGTTTAGTCCTGGTTTAGTCCTGGTTTAGTCCTGGTTTAGACCTGGTTTAGTCATGGTTTAGACCTGGTTTAGACCTGGTTTAGTCCTGGTTTAGACCTGTTTTAGACCTGGTTTAGACCTGGTTTAGACCTGGTTTAGTCCTGGTTTAGACCTGGTTTAGTTCAGGTTTGGACCTTGTTTAGTCCTGGTTTAGTCCTGGTTTGGATCTGCTTTAGACCTGGTTTAGACCTGGTTTAGACCTAGTTTAGTTCCGGTTTAGTCCTGGTTTAGTCCTGGTTTAGACCTGGTTTAGTCCTGGTTTAGTCCTGGTTTAGTCCTGGTTTAGTCCTGGTTTAGACCTGGTTTAGTCCTGGTTAAGACCTGGTTTAGTCCTGGTTTTGTCCTGGTTTAGTCCTGGTTTAGTCCTGGTTTAGTCCTGGTTTAGACCTGGTTTAGTCCTGGTTTAGTCCTGGTTTAGTCCTGGTTTAGTCCTGGTTTGGACCTGGTTTAGTCCTGGTTTAGTCCTGGTTTAGTTCTGGTTTAGTCATGGTTTGGTTTAGTCCTGGTTTAGTCCTGGTTTAGTCCTGGTTTAGTCCTGGTTTAGTCCTGGTTTAGTCCTGGTTTAGTCCTGGTTTAGTCCTGGTTTGGTTTAGTCCTGGTTTAGACCTGGTTTAGTCCTGGTTTTGTCCTGGTTTAGACCTGGTTTAGACCTAGTTTGGACCTGGTTTAGTCCTGGTTTAGTCCTGGTTTAGTCCTGGTTTAGACCTAGTTTAGTCCCGGTTTAGTCCTGGTTTAGTCCTTGTTTAGTCCTGGTTTAGTCCTGGTTTAGTCCTGGTTTAGTCCTGGTTTAGTCTTGGTTTAGTCCTTGTTTAGACCTGGTTTAGTCCTGGTTTGGACCTGGTTTAGACCTGGTTTAGTCCTGGTTTAGTCCTGGTTTAGTCCTGGTTTAGTACTGGTTTAGTCCTGGTTTAGTCCTGGTTTAATCCTGGTTTAGTCCTTGTTTAGTCCTGGTTTAGTCCTGGTTTAGTCCTTGTTTAGTCCTGGTTTAGTCCTGGTTTAGTCCTGGTTTAGTCCTTTTTTAGACCTGGTTCAGTCCTGGTTTAGTCCTGGTTTAGTCTTGGTTTAATCCTGGTTTGGACTTGGTTTAGTTCTGGTTTGGACCTTGTTTAGTCCTGGTTTAGTCCTGGTTTAGATCTGCTTTAGACCTGGTTTAGACCTGGTTTAGACCTAGTTTAGTCCCGGTTTAGTCCTGGTTTAGTCCTGGTTTAGTCCTGGTTTAGTCCTGGTTTAGACCTGGTTTAGTCCTGGTTTAGTCCTGGTTTAGTCCTGGTTTAGTCCTGGTTTAGTCCTGGTTTAGTCCTGGTTTAGACCTGGTTTAGTCCTGGTTTAGTCCTGGTTTAGACCTGGTTTAGTCCTGGTTTAGTCCTGGTTTAGTCCTGGTTTGGACCTGGTTTAGTCCTGGTTTAGTCCTGGTTTAGTCATGGTTTAGTCATGGTTTGGTTTAGTCCTGGTTTAGACCTGGTTTAGTCCTGGTTTAGTCCTGGTTTAGTCCTGGTTTAGTCCTGGTTTAGTCCTGGTTTAGTCATGGTTTGGTTTAGTCCTGGTTTAGACCTGATTTAGTCCTGGTTTTGTCCTGGTTTAGACCTGGTTTAGACCTAGTTTGGACCTGGTTTAGACCTGGTTTAGTCCTGGTTTAGTCCTGGTTTAGTCCTGGTTTAGTCCTGGTTTAGACCTGGTTTAGTCATGGTTTAGACCTGGTTTAGACCTGGTTTAGTCCTGGTTTAGACCTGTTTTAGACCTGGTTTAGACCTGGTTTAGACCTGGTTTAGTCCTGGTTTAGACCTGGTTTAGTTCAGGTTTGGACCTTGTTTAGTCCTGGTTTAGTCCTGGTTTGGATCTGCTTTAGACCTGGTTTAGACCTGGTTTAGACCTAGTTTAGTTCCGGTTTAGTCCTGGTTTAGTCCTGGTTTAGACCTGGTTTAGTCCTGGTTTAGTCCTGGTTTAGTCCTGGTTTAGTCCTGGTTTAGTCCTGGTTTAGACCTGGTTTAGTCCTGGTTAAGACCTGGTTTAGTCCTGGTTTTGTCCTGGTTTAGTCCTGGTTTAGTCCTGGTTTAGTCCTGGTTTAGACCTGGTTTAGTCCTGGTTTAGTCCTGGTTTAGTCCTGGTTTAGTCCTGGTTTGGACCTGGTTTAGTCCTGGTTTAGTCCTGGTTTAGTTCTGGTTTAGTCATGGTTTGGTTTAGTCCTGGTTTAGTCCTGGTTTAGTCCTGGTTTAGTCCTGGTTTAGTCCTGGTTTAGTCCTGGTTTGGTTTAGTCCTGGTTTAGACCTGGTTTAGTCCTGGTTTTGTCCTGGTTTAGACCTGGTTTAGACCTAGTTTGGACCTGGTTTAGTCCTGGTTTAGTCCTGGTTTAGTCCTGGTTTAGACCTAGTTTAGTCCCGGTTTAGTCCTGGTTTAGTCCTTGTTTAGTCCTGGTTTAGTCCTGGTTTAGTCCTGGTTTAGTCCTGGTTTAGTCTTGGTTTAGTCCTTGTTTAGACCTGGTTTAGTCCTGGTTTGGACCTGGTTTAGACCTGGTTTAGTCCTGGTTTAGTCCTGGTTTAGTCCTGGTTTAGTACTGGTTTAGTCCTGGTTTAGTCCTGGTTTAATCCTGGTTTAGTCCTTGTTTAGTCCTGGTTTAGTCCTGGTTTAGTCCTTGTTTAGTCCTGGTTTAGTCCTGGTTTAGTCCTGGTTTAGTCCTTTTTTAGACCTGGTTCAGTCCTGGTTTAGTCCTGGTTTAGTCTTGGTTTAATCCTGGTTTGGACTTGGTTTAGTTCTGGTTTGGACCTTGTTTAGTCCTGGTTTAGTCCTGGTTTAGATCTGCTTTAGACCTGGTTTAGACCTGGTTTAGACCTAGTTTAGTCCCGGTTTAGTCCTGGTTTAGTCCTGGTTTAGTCCTGGTTTAGTCCTGGTTTAGACCTGGTTTAGTCCTGGTTTAGTCCTGGTTTAGTCCTGGTTTAGTCCTGGTTTAGTCCTGGTTTAGACCTGGTTTAGTCCTGGTTTAGTCCTGGTTTAGACCTGGTTTAGTCCTGGTTTAGTCCTGGTTTAGTCCTGGTTTGGACCTGGTTTAGTCCTGGTTTAGTCCTGGTTTAGTCATGGTTTAGTCATGGTTTGGTTTAGTCCTGGTTTAGACCTGGTTTAGTCCTGGTTTAGTCCTGGTTTAGTCCTGGTTTAGTCCTGGTTTAGTCCTGGTTTAGTCATGGTTTGGTTTAGTCCTGGTTTAGACCTGATTTAGTCCTGGTTTTGTCCTGGTTTAGACCTGGTTTAGACCTAGTTTGGACCTGGTTTAGTCCTGGTTTAGACCTAGTTTAGTCCCGGTTTAGTCCTGGTTTAGTCCTTGTTTAGTCCTGGTTTAGTCCTGGTTTAGTCCTGGTTTAGTCCTGGTTTAGTCTTGGTTTAGTCCTTGTTTAGACCTGGTTTAGTCCTGGTTTGGACCTGGTTTAGACCTGGTTTAGTCCTGGTTTAGTACTGGTTTAGTCCTGGTTTATTCCTTGTTTAGTCCTGGTTTAGTCCTGGTTTAGTCCTGGTTTAGTCCTGGTTTAGTCCTTTTTTAGACCTGGTTTAGTCCTGGTTTAGTCCTGGTTTAGACCTGGTTTAGACCTAGTTTAGTCCTGGTTTAGTCCTGGTTTAGTCCTGGTTTAGTCCTGGTTTAGTCCTGGTTTAGACCTGGTTTAGTCCTGGTTTAGTCCTGGTTTAGTCCTGGTTTAGTCCTGGTTTAGACCTGGTTTAGTCCTGGTTTAGTCCTGGTTTAGACCTGGTTTAGTCCTGGTTTAGACCTGGTTTAGTCCTGGTTTATTCCTGGTTTATTCCTGGTTTAGTCCTGGTTTAGTCCTGGTTTAGACCTGGTTTAGTCCTGGTTTAGTCATGGTTTAGACCTGGTTTAGACCTGGTTTAGTCCTGGTTTAGTCCTGGTTTAGTCCTGGTTTAGTCCTGGTTTAGTCCTGGTTTAGACCTGGTTTAGTCCTGGTTTAGTCCTGGTTTAGACCTGGTTTAGTCCTGGTTTAGACCTGGTTTAGTCCTGGTTTATTCCTGGTTTATTCCTGGTTTAGTCCTGGTTTAGTCCTGGTTTAGACCTGGTTTAGTCCTGGTTTAGTCCTGGTTTAGACCTGGTTTAGTCCTGGTTTAGACCTGGTTTAGACCTGGTTTAGTCCTGGTTTAGTCCTGGTTTAGACCTGGTTTAGTCCTGGTTTAGACCTGGTTTAGTCCTGGTTTAGTCCTGGTTTAGACATGGTTTAGACCTGGTTTAGTCCTGGTTTAGGGAGAGAGAGATGATAATGTCTATGTTTCAGGTTCAGCTCTAAATCAGATTCATATCATAATTTGCCACGAAACTTTCTTCTTCTGAGATGCTTCTAAAGCAGTTTTGAGAGAAAAAATTATAGCCATAGGCACAGCACAAAAGAAACAGTACACGTCTGCAGTACATGTACACGTCTGCAGTACATGTACACGTCTTTAGTACATGCAGTACATGTACACGTCTGCAGTACATGTACACGTCTGCAGTACATGCAGTACATGTACACGTCTGCAGTACATGCAGTACATGTACACGTCTGCAGTACATGCAGTACATGTACACGTCTGCAGTACATGTACACGTCTGCAGTACATGCAGTACATGTACACGTCTGCAGTACATGCAGTACATGTACACGTCTGCAGTACAGATATGATCTAATGTGATGTAATCTGAGGTGATGAGGCGTTTTGGCTGCGCTCCCAAACACAAGGGCATTTCCCACAATCCTTTGCAGCAGTGAAGCTCTAAGCGGCAGGTGGAAACAGGCCGAGGAGAGAGAGTGCATTTAAATGTCTTTAACAAGCTGCTCCTGATTTTTGCATTTCCTACAGTGGAATCTGTTTTATCCGTTTTATCTGTCAGAATAAGACCGCTGTGCGCTGCGTCTGAATATAGCAGGAAGTGCGCTGTTAGCATGCTGTTAGCATGCTAATGTCTGTTAGCTTTACCAGACCGGCTCATGTGTTCTTCATGTGTTCTTCATGTGTTCTTCATGTGTTCTTCATGTGTTCCTCGTTCGTTCTTCATGTGTTCTTCATGTGTTCTTCATATGTTCTTCGTGTGTTCTTCGTGTGTTCTTCATGTGTTCTTCATGTGTTCCTCATGTGTTCCTTGTGTGTTCTTCATGTGTTCTTCATGTGTTCTTCGTGTGTTCCTCGTGTGTTTTTCATGTGTTCTTTATGTGTTCTTCATGTGTTCCTCATGTGTTCTTCATGTGTTCCTCATGTGTTCTTCATGTGTTCTTCATGTGTTCTTCATGTGTTCCTCGTGCGTTCTTCATGTGTTCTTCATGTGTTCTTCATATGTTCTTCGTGTGTTCTTCGTGTGTTCTTCATGTGTTCTTCATGTGTTCTTCATGTGTTCCTCATGTGTTCTTTGTGTGTTCCTCGTGCGTTCTTCATGTGTTCTTCATGTGTTCTTCATGTGTTCCTCGTGCGTTCTTCGTGTGTTCTTCATGTGTTCTTCATGTGTTCTTCATGTGTTCCTTGTGTGTTCTTCATGTGTTCTTCATGTGTTCTTCGTTTGTTCCTCGTGTGTTTTTCATGTGTTCTTTGTGTGTTCCTCATGTGTTCTTCATGTGTTCTTCATGTGTTCCTTGTGTGTTCTTCATGTGTTCTTCATGTGTTCTTCATGTGTTCTTCATGTGTTCTTCGTGTGTTCCTCGTGTGTTTTTCATGTGTTCTTTGTGTGTTCCTCATGTGTTCTTCATGTGTTCTTCATGTGTTCCTTGTGTGTTCTTCATGTGTTCTTCATGTGTTCCTCGTGCGTTCTTCATGTGTTCTTCGTGTGTTCCTTGTGCGTTCTTCATGTGTTCTTCATGTGTTCTTCACGGGTTCTTCGTGTGTTCCTTGTGCGTTTTTCATGTGTTCTTCATGTGTTCTTCATGTGTTCCTCATGTGTTCTTCATGTGTTCTTCATGTGTTCTTCATATGTTCCTCGTGTGTTCCTCGTGCGTTCCTCGTGCGTTCTTCGTGCGTTCTTCGTGTGTTCCTCGTGCTTTTCTTCATGTGTTCTTCATGTGTTCTTCATGTGTTCTTTGTGTGTTCTTCGTTTGTTCCTCTTGTGTTCCTCATGTGTTCTTCATGTGTTCTTCATGTGTTCTTTGTGTGTTCTTCGTGTGTTCCTCGTGTGTTCCTTGTGTGTTCTTCATGTGTTCTTCATGTGTTCTTCATATGTTCCTCATGTGTTCCTCATGTGTTCCTCATGTGTTCCTCATGTCTTCTTCATGTGTTCTTCATGTGTTCTTCATGTGTTCCTCGTGTGTTCCTCGTGCGTTCCTCGTGCGTTCTTCGTGCGTTCTTCGTGTGTTCCTCGTGCTTTTCTTCATGTGTTCTTCATGTGTTCTTCATGTGTTCTTTGTGTGTTCTTCGTGTGTTCCTCTTGTGTTCCTCATGTGTTCTTCATGTGTTCTTCATGTGTTCTTTGTGTGTTCTTCGTGTGTTCCTCGTGTGTTCCTTGTGTGTTCTTCATTTGTTCTTTGTGTGTTTTTCTTGTGTTCTTCTTGTGTTCTTCATGTGTTCTTCATGTGTTCTTCATGTGTTCTTCATGTGTTCCTCATGTGTTCCTCATGTGTTCTTCGTGTGTTCTTCATGTGTTCTTCATGTGTTCTTCATGTGTTCTTCATGTGTTCCTCATGTGTTCTTCGTGTGTTCTTTGTGTGTTCTTCATGTGTTCTTCGTGTGTTCTTTATGTGTTCTTCATTTGTTCTTCCTGTGTTCTTCATGTGTTCCTCGTGCGTTCCTCGTGCGTTCTTCATGTGTTCTTCATGTGTTCTTCATGTGTTCTTCATGTGTTCTTCGTGTGATCCTCGTGTGTTCCTCGTGCGTTCCTCGTGCGTTCTTCATGTGTTCTTCATGTGTTCTTCATGTGTTCTTCATGTGTTCTTCGTGTGATCCTCGTGTGTTCCTCGTGTGTTCTTCGTGTGTTCCTCGTGCGTTCTTCATGTGTTCTTCATGTGTTCTTCATGTGTTCTTCATGTGTTCTTCATGTGTTCCTCATGTGTTCCTCATGTGTTCTTCATGTGTTCTTCATGTGTTCTTCATGTGTTCTTCATGTGTTCCTCATGTGTTCGTCATGTGTTCTTCATGTGTTCTTTGTGCGTTCCTCGTGCGTTCTTCATGTGTTCTTCATGTGTTCTTCATGTGTCTTCATGTGTTCTTCATGTGTTCCTCATGTGTTCCTCATGTGTTCTTCATCTGTTCTTCATGTGTTCTTCATGTGTTCTTCATGTGTTCCTCATGTGTTCGTCATGTGTTCTTCATGTGTTCTTTGTGCGTTCCTCGTGCGTTCTTCATGTGTTCTTCATGTGTTCTTCATGTGTTCCTCATGTGTTCCTCATGTGTTCTTCATGTGTTCTTCATTTGTTCTTCATGTGTTCCTCATGTGTTCCTCATGTGTTCTTCATGTGTTCTTCATGTGTTCTTTGTGCGTTCCTCGTGCGTTCTTCATGTGTTCTTCATTTGTTCTTCATGTGTTCCTCATGTGTTCCTCATGTGTTCTTCATGTGTTCTTCATGTGTTCTTCATGTGTTCTTCATGTGTTCCTCATGTGTTCCTCATGTGTTCTTCATGTGTTCTTCATGTGTTCTTCATGTGTTCCTCATGTGTTCCTCATGTGTTCTTCATGTGTTCTTCATGTGTTCTTCATGTGTTCTTCATGTGTTCTTTGTGCGTTCCTCGTGCGTTTTTCATGTGTTCTTCGTATGTTCCTCGTGTTTTCTTCGTGTGTTCCTCATGTGTTCCTCATGTGTTCTTCATGTGTTCTTCATGTGTACTTTGTGTGTTCTTCGTGTGTTCTTTGTGTGTTCTTCGTGTGTTCTTCATGTGTTCTTCATGTGTTCTTTATGTGTTCTTCGTGTGTTCTTTGTGTGTTGTTTGTGTGTTCTTCGTGTGTTCTTTGTGTGTTCCTCGTGTGGTCCTCGTGTGTTCCTCATGTGTTCCTCATGTGTTCTTCATGTGTTCCTCGTGCTTTTCTTCATGTGTTCTTCATGTGTTCTTCATGTGTTCTTTGTGTGTTCTTCGTGTGTTCCTCTTGTGTTCCTCATGTGTTCTTCATGTGTTCTTCATGTGTTCTTTGTGTGTTCTTCGTGTGTTCCTCGTGTGTTCCTTGTGTGTTCTTCATTTGTTCTTTATGTGTTCTTCATGTGTTCTTCGTGTCTTCTTCGTGTGTTCCTCGTGTGTTTTTCATGTGTTCTTCATGTGTTCTTCATGTGTTCTTTGTGTGTTTTTCATGTGTTCTTCTTGTGTTCTTCATGTGTTCTTTATGTGTTCTTCATGTGTTCTTCGTGTGTTCTTCATGTGTTCTTCATGTGTTCTTCATGTGTTCCTCGTACGTTCCTCATTTGTTCCTCATGTGTTCTTCATGTGTTCTTCATGTGTTCCTCATGTGTTCCTCATGTGTTCTTCGTGTGTTCTTCATATGTTCTTCGTGTGTTCCTCGTGCGTTCCTCGTGCGTTCCTCGTGCGTTCCTCGTGCGTTCTTCGTGTGTTCTTCGTGTGTTCCTCGTGCGTTCTTCATGTGTTTTTCATGTGTTCTTCATGTGTTCTTCATGTGTTCTTTGTGCGTTCCTCGTGCGTTCTTCATGTGTTCTTCATGTGTTCTTCATGTGTTCCTCGTGCGTTCTTCATGTGTTCTTCATGTGTTCTTCATGTGTTCTTCATGTGTTCTTCATGTGTTCCTCATGTGTTCCTCGTGCGTTCTTCATGTGTTCTTCATGTGTTCTTCATGTGTTCTTCATGTGTTCCTCATGTGCTCCTCATGTGTTCTTCATGTGTTCTTCATGTGTTCTTCATGTGTTCCTCATGTGTTCCTCATGTGTTCTTCATGTGTTCTTCATGTGTTCTTTGTGCGTTCTTCATGTGTTCTTCATGTGTTCTTCATGTGTTCCTCATGTGTTCCTCATGTGTTCTTCATGTGTTCTTCATGTGTTCTTTGTGCGTTCTTCATGTGTTCTTCATGTGTTCTTCATGTGTTCTTCATGTGTTCTTCATGTGTTCTTCATGTGTTCTTTGTGTGTTCTTCGTGTGTTCTTCGTGTGTTCTTCGTGTGTTCTTCATGTGTTCTTCATGTGTTCCTCGTATGTTCTTCATGTGTTCTTCATGTGTTCTTCATGTGTTCCTCGTGCGTTTTTCATGTGTTCTTCGTGTGTTCTTCGTGTGTTCTTTGTGTGTTCTTCACGTGTTCTTCACGTGTTCTTCACGTGTTCTTCACGTGTTCTTCATGTGTTCCTCATGTGTTCTTCATGTGTTCTTCGTGTGTTCCTCGTGTGTTCCTCGTGCGTTCCTCGTGAGTTCTTCGTGTGTTCTTCATGTGTTCTTCGTGTGTTCTTCATGTGTTCCTCGTGTGTTCCTCATGTGTTCTTCATGTGTTCTTCGTGTGTTCTTCATGTGTTCTTCGTGTGTTCTTCGTGCGTTCCTCGTGCGTTCTTCATGTGTTCTTCATGTGTTCTTCATGTGTTCTTCATGTGTTCTTCATGTGTTCCTCGTGTGTTCCTCGTGTGTTCCTCGTGCGTTCCTCGTGCGTTCTTCGTGCGTTCTTCGTGTGTTCCTCGTGCTTTTCTTCATGTGTTCTTCATGTGTTCTTCATGTGTTCTTCGTGTGTTCCTCTTGTGTTCCTCATGTGCTCTTCATGTGTTCTTCATGTGTTCCTTGTGTGTTCTTCATTTGTTCTTTATTTGTTCTTCATGTGTTCTTCGTGTCTTCTTCGTGTGTTCCTCGTGCGTTTTTCATGTGTTCTTCATGTGTTCTTCATGTGTTCTTTGTGTGTTCTTCATGTGTTCTTCATGTGTTATTCATGTGTTCTTCATATGTTCTTTGTGTGTTCTTTGTGTGTTCTTCCTGTGTTCCTCGTATGTTCCTCCTGCGTTCTTCATGTGTTCTTCATGTGTTCTTTGTGTGTTCTTCATGAGTTCCTCGTGCGTTCTTCATGTGTTCCTCATGTGTTCTTTGTGTGTTCTTCGTGTGTTCCTCTTGTGTTCCTCATGTGTTCTTCATGTGTTCTTCATGTGTTCTTTGTGTGTTCTTCCTGTGTTCTTCGTGTGTTCCTCGTGCGTTCTTCATGTGTTCTTCATGTGTTCTTCGTGTGTTCTTCATGAGTTCCTCGTGCGTTCTTCATGTGTTCCTCATGTGTTCCTCGTGCGTTCTTCATGTGTTCTTTGTGTGTTCTTTGTGTGTTCTTCGTGTGTTCCTCGTGTGTTCCTCATGTGTTCTTCATGTGTTCCTCGTGCGTTTTTCATGTGTTCTTCGTATGTTCCTCGTTTGTTCCTTGTGTGTTCTTCGTGTGTTCCTCGTGTGTTCCTCATGTGTTCTTCATGTGTTCTTCATGTGTTCTTCATGTGTTCTTCGTGTGTTCTTCGTGTGTTCTTCATGTGTTCTTCATGTGTTCCTCGTATGTTCTTCATGTGTTCTTCATGTGTTCTTCATGTGTTCCTCGTGCGTTTTTCATGTGTTCTTCGTGTGTTCTTTGTGTGTTCTTTGTGTGTTCTTCACGTGTTCTTCACGTGTTCTTCACGTGTTCTTCACGTGTTCTTCATGTGTTCCTCATGTGTTCTTCATGTGTTCTTCGTGTGTTCCTCGTGTGTTCCTCGTGCGTTCCTCGTGAGTTCTTCGTGTGTTCTTCATGTGTTCTTCGTGTGTTCTTCATGTGTTCCTCGTTCGTTCTTCATTAGTTCCTCATGTGTTCTTCATGTGTTCTTCGTGTGTTCTTCATGTGTTCTTCGTGTGTTCCTCGTGCGTTCTTCATGTGTTCCTCGTGCGTTCTTCGTGTGTTATTCGTGTGTTCTTCGTGTGTTCCTCGTTTGGTCCTTGTGTGTTCCTCGTGCGTTCTTCGTGTGTTCCTCGTGCGTTCTTCGTGTGTTATTCGTGTGTTCTTCGTGTGTTCCTCGTGTGTTCCTTGTGTGTTCTTCATTTGTTCTTCATGTGTTCCTCGTGCTTTTCTTCATGTGTTCTTTGTGTGTTCTTTGTGTGTTCTTCGTGTGTTCCTCGTGTGTTCCTCATGTGTTCTTCATGTGTTCCTCGTGCGTTTTTCATGTGTTCTTCGTATGTTCCTCGTTTGTTCCTTGTGTGTTCTTCGTGTGTTCCTCGTGTGTTCCTCATGTGTTCTTCATGTGTTCTTCATGTGTTCTTCATGTGTTCTTCGTGTGTTCTTCGTGTGTTCTTCATGTGTTCTTCATGTGTTCCTCGTATGTTCTTCATGTGTTCTTCATGTGTTCTTCATGTGTTCCTCGTGCGTTTTTCATGTGTTCTTCGTGTGTTCTTCGTGTGTTCTTTGTGTGTTCTTCACGTGTTCTTCACGTGTTCTTCACGTGTTCTTCACGTGTTCTTCATGTGTTCCTCATGTGTTCTTCATGTGTTCTTCGTGTGTTCCTCGTGTGTTCCTCGTGCGTTCCTCGTGAGTTCTTCGTGTGTTCTTCATGTGTTCTTCGTGTGTTCTTCATGTGTTCCTCGTTCGTTCTTCATTAGTTCCTCATGTGTTCTTCATGTGTTCTTCGTGTGTTCTTCATGTGTTCCTCGTGTGTTCCTCATGTGTTCTTCATGTGTTCTTCGTGTGTTCTTCATGTGTTCTTCGTGTGTTCTTCGTGCGTTCCTCGTGCGTTCTTCATGTGTTTTTCATGTGTTCTTCATGTGTTCTTCATGTGTTCCTCGTGTGTTCCTCGTGTGTTCCTCGTGCGTTCCTTGTGCGTTCTTCGTGCGTTCTTCGTGTGTTCCTCGTGCTTTTCTTCATGTGTTCTTCATGTGTTCTTCATGTGTTCTTTGTGTGTTCTTCGTATGTTCCTCGTGTGTTCCTTGTGTGTTCTTCATTTGTTCTTTATTTGTTCTTCATGTGTTCTTCGTGTCTTCTTCGTGTGTTCCTCGTGCGTTTTTCATGTGTTCTTCATGTGTTCTTCATGTGTTCTTTGTGTGTTTTTCATGTGTTCTTCATGAGTTCCTCATGCGTTCCTCGTGCGTTCTTCGTGTCTTTCTCGTGCTTTTCTTCATGTGTTCTTCATGTGTTCTTCATGTGTTATTCATGTGTTCTTCATATGTTCTTTGTGTGTTCTTCGTGTGTTCCTCTTGTGTTCCTCATGTGTTCTTCATGTGTTCTTCATGTGTTCTTTGTGTGTTCTTCCTGTGTTCCTCGTGTGTTCCTCCTGCGTTCTTCATGTGTTCTTCATGTGTTCTTTGTGTGTTCTTCATGAGTTCCTCGTGCGTTCTTCATGTGTTCCTCATGTGTTCTTTGTGTGTTCTTCGTGTGTTCCTCTTGTGTTCCTCATGTGTTCTTCATGTGTTCTTCATGTGTTCTTTGTGTGTTCTTCCTGTGTTCTTCGTGTGTTCCTCGTGCGTTCTTCATGTGTTCTTCATGTGTTCTTCGTGTGTTCTTCATGTGTTCTTCGTGTGTTCCTCGTTTGGTCCTTGTGTGTTCCTCGTGCGTTCTTCGTGTGTTCTTCGTGTGTTCTTCGTGTGTTCTTTGTGTGTTCTTCATGTGTTCTTCATGTGTTCTTCATGTGTTCTTCATGTGTTCTTCATGTGTTCTTCATGTGTTCTTCATGTGTTCTTCATCTGTTCTTCATGTGTTCTTCGTGTGTTATTCGTGTGTTCTTCGTGTGTTCCTCGTGTGTTCCTTGTGTGTTCTTCATTTGTTCTTCATGTGTTCTTCATGTGTTCTTCGTGTCTTCTTCATGTGTTCCTCGTGAGTTTTTCATGTGTTCTTCATGTGTTCTTCATGTGTTCTTTGTGTGTTTTTCTTGTGTTCTTCTTGTGTTCTTCATGTGTTCTTCATGTGTTCTTCATGTGTTCTTCATGTGTTCCTCATGTGTTCCTCATGTGTTCTTCGTGTGTTCTTCATGTGTTCTTCATGTGTTCTTCATGTGTTCCTCGTGCGTTCCTCATTTGTTCCTCATGTGTTCCTCATGTGTTCTTCCTGTGTTCTTCATGTGTTCCTCGTGCGTTCCTCGTGCGTTCTTCATGTGTTCTTTGTGTGTTTTTCATGTGTTCTTCATGTGTTCCTCATGTGTTCCTCATGTGTTCTTTGTGTGTTCTTCATGTGTTCTTCATGTGTTCTTCATGTGTTCCTCGTGCGTTCCTCATTTGTTCCTCATGTGTTCCTCATGTGTTCTTCATGTGTTCTTCGTGTGATCCTCGTGTGTTCCTCGTGTGTTCTTCGTGTGTTCTTCGTGTGTTCCTCGTGCGTTCTTCATGTGTTCTTCATGTGTTCTTCATGTGTTCTTCATGTGTTCTTTGTGCGTTCCTCGTGCGTTCTTCATGTGTTCTTCATGTGTTCTTCATGTGTCTTCATGTATTCTTCATGTGTTCCTCATGTGTTCTTCATGTGTTCCTCATGTGTTCCTCATGTGTTCTTCATGTGTTCTTCATGTGTTCTTCATGTGTTCTTTGTGCGTTCCTCGTGCGTTCTTCATGTGTTCTTCATGTGTTCTTCATGTGTCTTCATGTGTTCTTCATGTGTTCCTCATGTGTTCTTCATGTGTTCCTCATGTGTTCTTCATGTGTTCTTCATGTGTTCTTCATGTGTTCTTCATGTGTTCCTCATGTGTTCTTCATGTGTTCCTCATGTGTTCTTCATGTGTTCTTCATGTGTTCCTCATGTGTTCCTCATGTGTTCCTCATGTGTTCCTCATGTGTTCTTCATGTGTTCTTCATGTGTTCTTCATGTGTTCTTCATGTGTTCCTCATGTGTTCCTCATGTGTTCTTCATGTGTTCTTCATGTGTTCTTCATGTGTTCCTCATGTGTTCCTCATGTGTTCTTCATGTGTTCTTCATGTGTTCTTTGTGCGTTCCTCATGTGTTCTTCATGTGTTCTTCATGTGTTCTTCATGTGTTCCTCATGTGTTCCTCATGTGTTCTTCATGTGTTCTTCATGTGTACTTTGTGTGTTCTTCGTGTGTTCTTCGTGTGTTCTTTATGTGTTCTTTGTGTGTTCTTTGTGTGTTGTTTGTGTGTTCTTCGTGTGTTCTTTGTGTGTTCCTCGTGTGGTCCTCGTGTGTTCCTCATGTGTTCCTCATGTGTTCTTCATGTGTTCCTCGTGCTTTTCTTCATGTGTTCTTCATGTGTTCTTCATGTGTTCTTTGTGTGTTCTTCGTGTGTTCCTCGTGTGTTCCTCATGTGTTCTTCATGTGTTCCTCGTGCTTTTCTTCATGTGTTCTTCATGTGTTCTTCATGTGTTCTTCATGTGTTCTTTGTGTGTTTTTCATGTGTTCTTCATGTGTTCCTCATGTGTTCCTCATGTGTTCTTTGTGTGTTCTTCATGTGTTCTTCATGTGTTCTTCATGTGTTCCTCGTGCGTTCCTCATTTGTTCCTCATGTGTTCTTCATGTGTTCTTCATGTGTTCCTCATGTGTTCCTCATGTGTTCTTCGTGTGTTCTTTGTGTGTTCTTCATGTGTTCTTCATGTGTTCCTCGTGCGTTCCTCGTGCGTTCTTCATGTGTTCTTCATGTGTTCTTCATGTGTTCTTCATGTGTTCTTCGTGTGTTCCTCGTGCGTTCCTCGTGCGTTCTTCGTGTGTTCTTCGTGTCTTCCTCGTGCGTTCTTCATGTGTTCTTCATGTGTTCTTCATGTGTTCTTCATGTGTTCTTTGTGCGTTCCTCGTGCGTTCTTCATGTGTTCTTCATGTGTTCTTCATGTGTTCTTCATGTGTTCCTCATGTGCTCCTCATGTGTTCTTCATGTGTTCTTCATGTGTTCTTCATGTGTTCCTCATGTGTTCCTCATGTGTTCTTCATGTGTTCTTCATGTGTTCTTTGTGCGTTCTTCATGTGTTCTTCATGTGTTTTTCATGTGTTTTTCATATGTTCCTCATGTGTTCCTCATTTGTTCTTCATGTGTTCTTCATGTGTTCTTTTGTGTTCTTCGTGTGTTCTTCGTGTGTTCCTCGTGTGTTCCTCGTGTGTTCCTCGTGTGTTCTTTTGTGTTCTTCGTGTGTTCTTCGTGTGTTCTTTTTGTGTTCCTCGTGCGTTTTTCATGTGTTCTTCGTATGTTCCTCGTGTGTTCTTCATGTGTTCTTCATGTGTTCTTTGTGTGTTCTTCATGTGTTCCTCATGTGTTCTTCATGTGTTCTTCATGTGTTCTTTGTGTGTTCTTCGTGTGTTCTTCGTGTGTTCTTTGTGTGTTCTTCGTGTGTTCTTCGTGTGTTCTTCGTGTGTTCCTCTTGTGTTCCTCATGTGTTCTTCATGTGTTCTTCATGTGTTCTTTGTGTGTTCTTCCTGTTTTCCTCGTGTGTTCCTCCTGCGTTCTTCATGTGTTCTTCATGTGTTCTTTGTGTGTTCTTCATGAGTTCCTCGTGCGTTCTTCATGTGTTCCTCATGTGTTCTTTGTGTGTTCTTCGTGTGTTCCTCTTGTGTTCCTCATGTGTTCTTCATGTGTTCTTCATGTGTTCTTTGTGTGTTCTTCCTGTGTTCTTCGTGTGTTCCTCGTGCGTTCTTCATGTGTTCTTCATGTGTTCTTCGTGTGTTCTTCATGTGTTCTTCGTGTGTTCCTCGTTTGGTCCTTGTGTGTTCCTCGTGCGTTCTTCGTGTGTTCTTCGTGTGTTCTTCGTGTGTTCTTTGTGTGTTCTTCATGTGTTCTTCATGTGTTCTTCATGTGTTCTTCATGTGTTCTTCATGTGTTCTTCATGTGTTCTTCATGTGTTCTTCATCTGTTCTTCATGTGTTCTTCGTGTGTTATTCGTGTGTTCTTCGTGTGTTCCTCGTGTGTTCCTTGTGTGTTCTTCATTTGTTCTTCATGTGTTCTTCATGTGTTCTTCGTGTCTTCTTCATGTGTTCCTCGTGAGTTTTTCATGTGTTCTTCATGTGTTCTTCATGTGTTCTTTGTGTGTTTTTCTTGTGTTCTTCTTGTGTTCTTCATGTGTTCTTCATGTGTTCTTCATGTGTTCTTCATGTGTTCCTCATGTGTTCCTCATGTGTTCTTCGTGTGTTCTTCATGTGTTCTTCATGTGTTCTTCATGTGTTCCTCGTGCGTTCCTCATTTGTTCCTCATGTGTTCCTCATGTGTTCTTCCTGTGTTCTTCATGTGTTCCTCGTGCGTTCCTCGTGCGTTCTTCATGTGCTCTTCATGTGTTCTTCATGTGTTCTTCATGTGTTCTTCATGTGTTCTTCGTGTGATCCTCGTGTGTTCCTCGTGTGTTCCTCGTGTGTTCCTCGTGCGTTCCTCGTGCGTTCTTCATGTGTTCTTCATGTGTTCTTCATGTGTTCTTCATGTGTTCTTCGTGTGATCCTCGTGTGTTCCTCGTGTGTTCTTCGTGTGTTCTTCGTGTGTTCCTCGTGCGTTCTTCATGTGTTCTTCATGTGTTCTTCATGTGTTCTTCATGTGTTCTTTGTGCGTTCCTCGTGCGTTCTTCATGTGTTCTTCATGTGTTCTTCATGTGTCTTCATGTGTTCTTCATGTGTTCCTCATGTGTTCTTCATGTGTTCCTCATGTGTTCCTCATGTGTTCTTCATGTGTTCTTCATGTGTTCTTCATGTGTTCTTTGTGCGTTCCTCGTGCGTTCTTCATGTGTTCTTCATGTGTTCTTCATGTGTCTTCATGTGTTCTTCATGTGTTCCTCATGTGTTCTTCATGTGTTCCTCATGTGTTCTTCATGTGTTCTTCATGTGTTCTTCATGTGTTCTTCATGTGTTCCTCATGTGTTCTTCATGTGTTCCTCATGTGTTCTTCATGTGTTCTTCATGTGTTCCTCATGTGTTCCTCATGTGTTCCTCATGTGTTCCTCATGTGTTCTTCATGTGTTCTTCATGTGTTCTTCATGTGTTCTTCATGTGTTCCTCATGTGTTCCTCATGTGTTCTTCATGTGTTCTTCATGTGTTCTTCATGTGTTCCTCATGTGTTCCTCATGTGTTCTTCATGTGTTCTTCATGTGTTCTTTGTGCGTTCCTCATGTGTTCTTCATGTGTTCTTCATGTGTTCTTCATGTGTTCCTCATGTGTTCCTCATGTGTTCTTCATGTGTTCTTCATGTGTACTTTGTGTGTTCTTCGTGTGTTCTTCGTGTGTTCTTTATGTGTTCTTTGTGTGTTCTTTGTGTGTTGTTTGTGTGTTCTTCGTGTGTTCTTTGTGTGTTCCTCGTGTGGTCCTCGTGTGTTCCTCATGTGTTCCTCATGTGTTCTTCATGTGTTCCTCGTGCTTTTCTTCATGTGTTCTTCATGTGTTCTTCATGTGTTCTTTGTGTGTTCTTCGTGTGTTCCTCGTGTGTTCCTCATGTGTTCTTCATGTGTTCCTCGTGCTTTTCTTCATGTGTTCTTCATGTGTTCTTCATGTGTTCTTCATGTGTTCTTTGTGTGTTTTTCATGTGTTCTTCATGTGTTCCTCATGTGTTCCTCATGTGTTCTTTGTGTGTTCTTCATGTGTTCTTCATGTGTTCTTCATGTGTTCCTCGTGCGTTCCTCATTTGTTCCTCATGTGTTCTTCATGTGTTCTTCATGTGTTCCTCATGTGTTCCTCATGTGTTCTTCGTGTGTTCTTTGTGTGTTCTTCATGTGTTCTTCATGTGTTCCTCGTGCGTTCCTCGTGCGTTCTTCATGTGTTCTTCATGTGTTCTTCATGTGTTCTTCATGTGTTCTTCGTGTGTTCCTCGTGCGTTCCTCGTGCGTTCTTCGTGTGTTCTTCGTGTCTTCCTCGTGCGTTCTTCATGTGTTCTTCATGTGTTCTTCATGTGTTCTTCATGTGTTCTTTGTGCGTTCCTCGTGCGTTCTTCATGTGTTCTTCATGTGTTCTTCATGTGTTCTTCATGTGTTCCTCATGTGCTCCTCATGTGTTCTTCATGTGTTCTTCATGTGTTCTTCATATGTTCCTCATGTGTTCCTCATGTGTTCTTCATGTGTTCTTCATGTGTTCTTTGTGCGTTCTTCATGTGTTCTTCATGTGTTTTTCATGTGTTTTTCATATGTTCCTCATGTGTTCCTCATTTGTTCTTCATGTGTTCTTCATGTGTTCTTTTGTGTTCTTCGTGTGTTCTTCGTGTGTTCCTCGTGTGTTCCTCGTGTGTTCCTCGTGTGTTCTTTTGTGTTCTTCGTGTGTTCTTCGTGTGTTCTTTTTGTGTTCCTCGTGCGTTTTTCATGTGTTCTTCGTATGTTCCTCGTGTGTTCTTCATGTGTTCTTCATGTGTTCTTTGTGTGTTCTTCATGTGTTCTTTGTGTGTTCTTCGTGTGTTCTTCGTGTGTTCTTTGTGTGTTCTTCGTGTGTTCTTCGTGTGTTCTTTGTGTGTTCTTCGTGTGTTCTTCGTGTGTTCTTCGTGTGTTCTTCGTGTGTTCTTTTTGTGTTCTTCGTGTGTTCTTCATGTGTTCTTCATGTGTTCTTTATGTGTTCTTCGTGTGTTCTTTGTGTGTTCTTTTTGTGTTCCTCGTGTGGTCCTCGTGTGTTCCTCGTGCGTTCTTCGTGTGTTCTTCATGTGTTCCTCAATTGTTCCTCATGTGTTCTTCGTGTGTTCTTCATTGTTCTTCATGTGTTCTTCATGTGTTCTTCATGTGTTCTTCATGTGTTCTTCATGTGTTCCTCGTGCGTTCCTCGTGTTCCTCGTTCTTTGTGTGTTCTTCATGAGTTCCTCGTGCGTTCTTCATGTGTTCCTCATGTGTTCTTTGTGTGTTCTTCGTGTGTTCCTCTTGTGTTCCTCATGTGTTCTTCATGTGTTCTTCATGTGTTCTTTGTGTGTTCTTCCTGTGTTCTTCGTGTGTTCCTCGTGCGTTCTTCATGTGTTCTTCATGTGTTCTTCGTGTGTTCTTCATGTGTTCTTCGTGTGTTCCTCGTTTGGTCCTTGTGTGTTCCTCGTGCGTTCTTCGTGTGTTCTTCGTGTGTTCTTCGTGTGTTCTTTGTGTGTTCTTCATGTGTTCTTCATGTGTTCTTCATGTGTTCTTCATGTGTTCTTCATGTGTTCTTCATGTGTTCTTCATGTGTTCTTCATCTGTTCTTCATGTGTTCTTCGTGTGTTATTCGTGTGTTCTTCGTGTGTTCCTCGTGTGTTCCTTGTGTGTTCTTCATTTGTTCTTCGTGTCTTCTTCATGTGTTCCTCGTGAGTTTTTCATGTGTTCTTCATGTGTTCTTCATGTGTTCTTTGTGTGTTTTTCTTGTGTTCTTCTTGTGTTCTTCATGTGTTCTTCATGTGTTCTTCATGTGTTCTTCATGTGTTCCTCATGTGTTCCTCATGTGTTCTTCGTGTGTTCTTCATGTGTTCCTCGTGCGTTCCTCGTGCGTTCTTCATGTGCTCTTCATGTGTTCTTCATGTGTTCTTCATGTGTTCTTCATGTGTTCTTCGTGTGATCCTCGTGTGTTCCTCGTGTGTTCCTCGTGTGTTCCTCGTGCGTTCCTCGTGCGTTCTTCATGTGTTCTTCATGTGTTCTTCATGTGTTCTTCATGTGTTCTTCGTGTGATCCTCGTGTGTTCCTCGTGTGTTCTTCGTGTGTTCTTCGTGTGTTCCTCGTGCGTTCTTCATGTGTTCTTCATGTGTTCTTTGTGCGTTCCTCGTGCGTTCTTCATGTGTTCTTCATGTGTTCTTCATGTGTCTTCATGTGTTCTTCATGTGTTCCTCATGTGTTCTTCATGTGTTCCTCATGTGTTCCTCATGTGTTCTTCATGTGTTCTTCATGTGTTCTTCATGTGTTCTTTGTGCGTTCCTCGTGCGTTCTTCATGTGTTCTTCATGTGTTCTTCATGTGTCTTCATGTGTTCTTCATGTGTTCCTCATGTGTTCTTCATGTGTTCCTCATGTGTTCTTCATGTGTTCTTCATGTGTTCTTCATGTGTTCTTCATGTGTTCTTCATGTGTTCCTCATGTGTTCTTCATGTGTTCTTCATGTGTTCCTCATGTGTTCCTCATGTGTTCCTCATGTGTTCCTCATGTGTTCTTCATGTGTTCTTCATGTGTTCTTCATGTGTTCTTCATGTGTTCCTCATGTGTTCCTCATGTGTTCTTCATGTGTTCTTCATGTGTTCTTCATGTGTTCCTCATGTGTTCCTCATGTGTTCTTCATGTGTTCTTCATGTGTTCTTTGTGCGTTCCTCATGTGTTCTTCATGTGTTCTTCATGTGTTCTTCATGTGTTCCTCATGTGTTCCTCATGTGTTCTTCATGTGTTCTTCATGTGTACTTTGTGTGTTCTTCGTGTGTTCTTCGTGTGTTCTTTATGTGTTCTTTGTGTGTTCTTTGTGTGTTGTTTGTGTGTTCTTCGTGTGTTCTTTGTGTGTTCCTCGTGTGGTCCTCGTGTGTTCCTCATGTGTTCCTCATGTGTTCTTCATGTGTTCCTCGTGCTTTTCTTCATGTGTTCTTCATGTGTTCTTCATGTGTTCTTTGTGTGTTCTTCGTGTGTTCCTCGTGTGTTCCTCATGTGTTCTTCATGTGTTCCTCGTGCTTTTCTTCATGTGTTCTTCATGTGTTCTTCATGTGTTCTTCATGTGTTCTTTGTGTGTTTTTCATGTGTTCTTCATGTGTTCCTCATGTGTTCCTCATGTGTTCTTTGTGTGTTCTTCATGTGTTCTTCATGTGTTCTTCATGTGTTCCTCGTGCGTTCCTCATTTGTTCCTCATGTGTTCTTCATGTGTTCTTCATGTGTTCCTCATGTGTTCCTCATGTGTTCTTCGTGTGTTCTTTGTGTGTTCTTCATGTGTTCTTCATGTGTTCCTCGTGCGTTCCTCGTGCGTTCTTCATGTGTTCTTCATGTGTTCTTCATGTGTTCTTCATGTGTTCTTTGTGCGTTCCTCGTGCGTTCTTCATGTGTTCTTCATGTGTTCTTCATGTGTTCTTCATGTGTTCCTCATGTGCTCCTCATGTGTTCTTCATGTGTTCTTCATGTGTTCTTCATGTGTTCCTCATGTGTTCCTCATGTGTTCTTCATGTGTTCTTCATGTGTTCTTTGTGCGTTCTTCATGTGTTCTTCATGTGTTTTTCATGTGTTTTTCATATGTTCCTCATGTGTTCCTCATTTGTTCTTCATGTGTTCTTCATGTGTTCTTTTGTGTTCTTCGTGTGTTCTTCGTGTGTTCCTCGTGTGTTCCTCGTGTGTTCCTCGTGTGTTCTTTTGTGTTCTTCGTGTGTTCTTCGTGTGTTCTTTTTGTGTTCCTCGTGCGTTTTTCATGTGTTCTTCGTATGTTCCTCGTGTGTTCTTCATGTGTTCTTCATGTGTTCTTTGTGTGTTCTTCATGTGTTCCTCATGTGTTCTTCATGTGTTCTTCATGTGTTCTTTGTGTGTTCTTCGTGTGTTCTTCGTGTGTTCTTTGTGTGTTCTTCGTGTGTTCTTCGTGTGTTCTTTGTGTGTTCTTCGTGTGTTCTTCGTGTGTTCTTCGTGTGTTCTTCGTGTGTTCTTTTTGTGTTCTTCGTGTGTTCTTCATGTGTTCTTCATGTGTTCTTTATGTGTTCTTCGTGTGTTCTTTGTGTGTTCTTTTTGTGTTCCTCGTGTGGTCCTCGTGTGTTCCTCGTGCGTTCTTCGTGTGTTCTTCATGTGTTCCTCAATTGTTCCTCATGTGTTCTTCGTGTGTTCTTCATTGTTCTTCATGTGTTCTTCATGTGTTCCTCGTGCGTTCCTCGTGTGTTCCTCGTGCGTTCCTCGTGAGTTCTTCGTGTGTTCTTCATGTGTTCTTTGTGTGTTCTTTGTGTGTTCTTCGTGTGTTCCTCGTGCGTTCCTCGTGTGTTCTTCATGTGTTCTTCATGTGTTCTTCATGTGTTCTTCGTGTGTTCCTCGTGCGTTTTTCATTTGTTCTTCATGTGTTCCTCGTGTGTTCCTCGTGTGTTCCTCGTGCATTCTTCATGTGTTCTTCATGTGTTCTTCATGTGTTCTTCATGTGTTCTTCATGTGTTCCTCGTATGTTCTTCATGTGTTCTTCATGTGTTCCTCGTGCGTTTTTCATGCGTTCTTCATGTGTTCCTCGTGTGTTCCTCGTGCGTTCTTCATGTCTTCTTCATGTGTTCTTCATGTGTTCTTCATGTGTTCTTCGTGTGTTCTTCGTGTGTTCCTCGTGCGTTTTTCATTTGTTCTTCATGTGTTCCTCGTGTGTTCCTCGTGTGTTCCTCGTGCGTTCTTCATGTCTTCTTCATGTGTTCTTCATGTGTTCCTCGTATGTTCTTCATGTGTTCTTCATGTGTTCTTCATGTGTTCCTCGTGCGTTTTTCATGTGTTCTTCGTGTGTTCTTCGTGTGTTCTTTGTGTGTTCTTCACGTGTTCTTCACGTGTTCTTCACGTGTTCTTCACGTGTTCTTCATGTGTTCCTCATGTGTTCTTCATGTGTTCTTCGTGTGTTCTTCATGTGTTCTTCGTGTGTTCTTCATGTGTTCCTCGTTCGTTCTTCATTAGTTCCTCATGTGTTCTTCATGTGTTCTTCGTGTGTTCTTCATGTGTTCCTCGTGTGTTCCTCATGTGTTCTTCATGTGTTCTTCGTGTGTTCTTCATGTGTTCTTCGTGTGTTCTTCGTGCGTTCCTCGTGCGTTCTTCATGTGTTCTTCATGTGTTCTTCGTGTGTTCCTCGTGCGTTCCTCGTGCGTTCCTCGTGCGTTCTTCGTGTGTTCCTCGTGCTTTTCTTCATGTGTTCTTCATGTGTTCTTCATGTGTTCTTCATGTGTTCTTCATATGTTCTTTGTGTGTTCTTCGTGTGTTCCTCTTGTGTTCCTCATGTGCTCTTCATGTGTTCTTCATGTGTTCTTTGTGTGTTCTTCGTATGTTCCTCGTGTGTTCCTTGTGTGTTTTTCATGTGTTCTTCATGAGTTCCTCATGCGTTCCTCGTGCGTTCTTCGTGTGTTCTTCATGTGTTCTTCATGTGTTCTTCATGTGTTCTTCATGTGTTCCTCGTGCGTTCTCTCTCCTTGTTCCTCTCTCTCTCTCTCTCTCTCTCTCTCTCTCTCTCTTAAATCACTCGTCTGGCTTGTTACATCTCCATAACGACCCAGACGAGTGCGTTTGTTGCTGCTCGAGTCGTTATCGCTCTCATTTGAATCTCAAACACACAAACAACACTCAGTTTACTCTCCAGAGAAACAACTCTGAGCTTCAGAGATGAGCTAAGCACAGTTTTATTTTCTTTTTTTTTGTAAATACAAAGAAATCAGAAGTATAAGCCTGATAATCATCTCAGTCAGAGGTTATAAAGGTCATGACTTTGTTTCATGTCGTGGTTATAATAAGTCTTTATTTGTAAAAACTACTAAAGTCTATTTCTGGTGAAAAACCTTTAGACCTTTTGTCCTCCAGACCTTGAGTCTCAGTTCTATTTGGTACAAAACCTTTGGTCATAAACTTGGGCTAGTTCAGGGCTAATAGCGGGGGTAATTTCATCTAATTTATCTCTGATTGTTTTTATTTTATTGTTAAAAAATTTGGAGGAAATCATCAGAGCTGAGAGAAGCTGGGAGTGAGGGCTCTACTGCACTGTGACAGTTTGTTAGCCTAGCTACAGTGCTGAAAAGGAATTTAGTGTTACTTTTGTTGACTTCTATTAGATTTGAATAATATCTGGTTTGGGCCTCACACAGAGCTGCTGACAGGACAGGAGCAACTTTTCCTGCTTTTAGGGATTCTTCTGTGTGAGAGCGACGAAATAATCCCTCTAACTTTCTAACTCTTTGTTTATGTGAACGCAGTTCTTGGTTGTACCAGGAGGAGGCGCTTTGGCCTAATGACCTTCTGTTTTAACGGCGCTACAACGTCAAGAGCAGACTTCAGAGAATTCATGGTCAAGTCGACAAATTCATCACTTAAACTGGGACTAAAACTGGGTTAGGGTTCTCAGCAGGATCACATGACGTTATCACATGACGTGATCACATGACGTGATCACATGACGTGATCACATGACGTGATCACATGACATGATCACATGACATGATCACATGACGTGATCACATGACGTGATCACATGACGTGATCACATGACGTGATCACATGACGTGATCACATGACGTGATCACATGACATGATCACATGACATGTCACTGAATATTGGCTCTATTATTTCCTTGAATTTTGAGAAAGATTTTTCAGATATTGTCCTTTTCATTATAACTTTATTTTGTGGGGCTGGATGATCTTTAAGAATAAACTGAAAGGTAATTAGGAAATGATCTGACAATATAGGGTTTTGAGGGAGGACAATGAGGTCACTAATCTCTGTTCCATACGTTAGGACAAGATCCAGAGTGTTCTTGTGAGTGTGAGTCGCTTTATTTACATTCTGAGTGAAACCAATGCTGTCTAACAAGGCGCTGAAGGCATTACTGAGAGCGTCATCACTCATGTTCACGTGGATATTAAAGTCTCCAGCTATAACTGTTTTATCCCAGGCTAACACTAAGTTTGATATAAAGTCAGAAAACTGAGTAGGACCAGGAGGTCGGTAGATAACTATGAACAAAACTCCTTTTTGGTTTTTCATATTTGGACATGTGATTGACACATGAGGCTTTAAATGAGTGGAATACATTGTTAGTTTTAGGGCTCATGAGTCGCTTGAGTGTGAGATCACTGTGGGGTTAACATGGGTGGGTGGAGTTAACATGGGTGGGTGGAGTTAACATGGGTGGGTGGGGTTAACATGGGTGGGTGGGGTTAACATGGGTGGGTGGAGTTAACATGGGTGGGTGGAGTTAACATGGGTGGGTGGGGTTAACATGAGTGGGTGGGGTTAACATGGGTGGGTGGGGTTAACATGGGTGGGTGGAGTTAACATGGGTGGGTGGAGTTAACATGGGTGGGTGGGGTTAACATGAGTGGGTGGGGTTAACATGGGTGGGTGGGGTTAACATGGGTGGGTGGGGTTAACATGGGTGGGTGGGGTTAACATGGGTGGGTGGGGTTAACATGGGTGGGTGGGGTTAACATGGGTGGGTGGGGTTAACATGGTGGGTGGGGTGGACTCATTTAGTCTGACGTAGTCGTCTTGTTGAAGCCACGTTTCAGTTGGAGCTGAAGATCTATGTTATAGTCACTAATTAATTCATTAACTAAGAGCGATTTGGAGGAAATTGCTCTAATGTTTAGCAGTCCACATTTTACGTGTTTATTCATTTGTATATTTGTGTCATTTGTGATTGTTATTTTCCTTAAGTTATTTGGTCTGACGCCTGAAATATTTTTTCTTTTGGCATTATTTGTACGAGGGACACGAGGGACACGAGGGACACGAGGGACACGAGGGACACGAGGGACACACACAGTCTCTATCTGTCTTGAATCTGAACACTTCACAGGTAACAGAACGGGCGAGAGTTCAGCGACAGAGGAGCGTCTTGAACTGCTGCTCTGCACCTGGGGCTCATCCCTAGATGGTCACTTAACACGACTAAGACTATCGGTCAAATTCCGAACTAATAGGGATGTACCCTCCGAAGTCGGATGGATGCCATCCCTGCGTATGAGCCCGGGCTTTCCCCAAAACACACTCCAGTTTTCAATAAAGACAACGTTGTTTTGAGGGCACCATCTGGATAACCAGTTGTTGAATGCTGAGAGACGGCTGTACAATTCAGCATTGATCCGATTGGGCAGAAAATATTACAGTGTCTGACATCGACTTCGCTAGGTCACACACCGCGGCTACTTGAACTTTGACATTCTGTCCATGATCTAGTGGCGACCCTGTCAGTTGGTCCCTGTCAGTTGGTCCCTGTCACATGGTCCCTGTCAGTTGGTCTTGGTCCCTGTCAGTTGGTCCCTGTCAGTTGGTCCCTGTCAGTTGGTCCCTGTCAGTTGGTCCCTGTCACATGGTCCCTGTCAGTTGGTCTTGGTCCCTGTCAGTTGGTCCCTGTCAGTTGGTCCCTGTCAGTTGGTCCCTGTCAGTTGGTCCCTGTCAGTTGGTCCCTGTCAGTTGGTCACTTGGCAGTCGTCGTCACTTGTTCAAATATCGTGCGTGTTCAGAAGTTGAACTGAGGAGAGACTCTAGAACACGCTCTGTCCTCCATATCAGTCTCTTGCGATGACTCGATTATGATCGACCTGCAGCGTGGAGACCATGGGAGTCAAACTCATTTGGGCCGCGGGCCGAACATAACGTAAAACATAAAACTATTAAAAATATAAGACATAAATATCTTTATAAAACCGACGCTGTTAAGAAGCAATTACTGGATAAAAAAATTACAAACTGTTTGTTCTCATAAAGTGTCATTTCACCAACATGAGCTTCAGTTTATGTCATTACAACTTCAAAGATGATCTACAGTTCTACAGAGATAAACATGTGACTTTAGAACTAAATAAACTTCTCAAGATCTAAAAAAAACGTTTAAATGTTGTAACTAACATTTCCACGTCTGTAGTTCTCTGTTTGAACTGACACCACTAAACTTCTGCTCAGAAGTGCTTCAAGTGCACTTCTCCCTCACAGCAGTGCAGCAGAGCCCCGTGGGGGAGGGGCAGAGCCTCGTGGGGGAGGGGCAGAGCCCCGTGGGGGAGGGGCAGCTCACACAGCAGTGCAGCAGAGCCCCATGGGGGAGGGGCAGAGCCTCATGGGGGAGGGGCAGAGCCCCGTGGGGGAGGGGCAGCTCACACAGCAGTGCAGCAGAGCCCCATGGGGGAGGGGCAGAGCCTCATGGGGGAGGGGCAGAGCCCCGTGGGGGAGGGGCGGCCACCCGCGGCATTGTGGGACGCGTAGTTTCAGCCATATAAACGGTTACGGATGTAACTACGGTTCTATTCTATCTTTTTTTTTTTCAAATATAAATTTGAAATGTTCGGCGGGCCGGATTTGGCCCACGGGCCAGAGTTTGACCCCTCTGCTGTAGACGAACACAGACGGACACAGACACACAGACACACACACACACACACACACACAGACGGACACACACACACACACAGACGGACACACACACACACACACACACACAGACGGACACACACACACACACACACACACACACAGACGGACACACACACACACACACACAAACACACACACACACAGACGGACACACACACACACACAGACGGACACACACACACACACACACACACACAAACACACACACACACACACACACAGACGGACACACACTCACACACACACACACACACACACACACACACACACACACACACACACAGACGCTGATAAAACACTAGAACATGTGAAGATGGACGACAGGCTCCTCCCAGTGGCTGATGGGAAAATGGAGCCTCCTTCTGATCATTGCACCAACTAATGCTGAATCAGCCCAGTCTCACTCCTCAGTGTGAACACAATGATCCGAACTAAACTGATCCGGACTAAACTGATCCAGACTAAACTGATCCAGACTAAACTGATCCGGACTAAACTGATCCAGACTAAACTGATCCAGACTAAACTGATCCGGACTAAACTGATCCAGACTAAACTGTTCCGGACTAAACTGATCCGGACTAAACTGATCCAGACTAAACTGATCCAGACTAAACTGATCCAGACTAAACTGTTCCGGACTAAACTGATCCGGACTAAACTGATCCAGACTAAACTGATCCGGACTAAACTGATCCGGACTAAACTGATCCAGACTAAACTGATCCAGACTAAACTGTTCCGGACTAAACTGATCCGGACTAAACTGATCCAGACTAAACTGATCCAGACTAAACTGATCCGGACTAAACTGATCCAGACTAAACTGATCCGGACTAAACTGATCCGGTCTAAACTGTTCCGGACTAAACTGATCCAGACTAAACTGATCCAGACTAAACTGATCCAGACTAAACTGATCCTGATCCGGACTAAACTGATCCAGACTAAACTGATCCGGACTAAACTGATCCGGTCTAAACTGTTCCGGACTAAACTGATCCGGACTAAACTGATCCAGACTAAACTGATCCAGACTAAACTGATCCAGACTAAACTGATCCAGACTAAACTGAGAGAGAGAGAGAGAGAGAGGGAGGGTGAGAGAGAGAGTCTTTTAAACAACAGACAGCTTCATCAGGGAGAAAGAGCAAAAGGGCCTTGAACCAAACTAAAATATCGTTCCAGATTTTCTGCTGTTGATTCTGTTTTGTAGTTTTCAAAGTTCCTCCTCTTCCCAGGTTCAGAGGTCACATGACCTCTGAAGGGGGGGTCAGAGGTCACATGACCTCTGACCTCCCCTCATTTTCACCTCCCTCTCTCCATCTCACTGTCTCTCTCTGTTTAAACGAGGAACTGTGAAGTCTTAAATCCTGATCCACGTCTCTGTCCTCTGTGTCCTCTGTGTTCAGTAGTTTATGTCCAACACGTCTCAGTCCTCTGTGTCCTCTGTGTTCAGTAGTTTATGTCCAACACGTCTCTGTCCTCTGTGTCCTCTGTGTTCAGTAGTTTATGTCCAACACGTCTCTGTCCTCTGTGTCCTCTGTGTTCAGTAGTTTATGTCCAACACGTCTCAGTCCTCTGTGTCCTCTGTGTTCAGTAGTTTATGTCCAACACGTCTCAGTCCTCTGTGTCCTCTGTGTTCAGTAGTTTATGTCCAACACGTCTCAGTCCTCTGTGTCCTCTGTGTTCAGTAGTTTATGTCCAACACGTCTCAGTCCTCTGTGTCCTCTGTGTTCAGTAGTTTATGTCCAACACGTCTCAGTCCTCTGTGTCCTCTGTGTTCAGTAGTTTATGTCCAACACGTCTCAGTCCTCTGTGTCCTCTGTGTTCAGTAGTTTATGTCCAACACGTCTCAGTCCTCTGTGTCCTCTGTGTTCAGTAGTTTATGTCCAACACGTCTCTGTCCTCTGTGTCCTCTGTGTTCAGTAGTTTATGTCCAACACGTCTCTGTCCTCTGTGTCCTCTGTGTTCAGTAGTTTATGTCCAACACGTCTCTGTCCTCTGTGTCCTCTGTGTTCAGTAGTTTATGTCCAACACGTCTCTGTCCTCTGTGTCCTCTGTGTTCAGTAGTTTATGTCCAACACGTCTCTGTCCTCTGTGTCCTCTGTGTTCAGTAGTTTATGTCCAACACGTCTCAGTCCTCTGTGTCCTCTGTGTTCAGTAGTTTATGTCCAACACGTCTCTGTCCTCTGTGTCCTCTGTGTTCAGTAGTTTATGTCCAACACGTCTCTGTCCTCTGTGTCCTCTGTGTCCAGGATCTATGAGCGTGTGATCGATCCTCCTCAGAACCATGTGACTCAGAACACTTCAGTTTGGCTCGGGCAGAAAAGCCTCAAACACGGACTCTTCAAGGTACGTTTCCTTCTCTCTCTTTCCTCTCTCTTTCCTCTCTCTTTCCTCTCTCTTTCCTCCCTCTTTCCTCTCTCTTTCCTCCCTCTTTCCTCTCTCTTTCCTCTCTCTTTCCTCTCTCTTTCCTCTCTCTTTCCTCTCTCTTTCCTCCCTCTTTCCCCTCTCTTTCCACTCTCTTTCCTCTCTCTTTCCTCTCTCTTTCCTCTCTCTTTCCACTCTCTTTCCTCTCTCTTTCCTCCCTCTTTCCTCTCTCTTTCCACTCTCTTTCCTCTCTCTTTCCTCTCTTTTTCCTCTCTCTTTCCTCTCTCTTTCCTCCCCCTTTCCTCTTTCTTTCATCTCTCTTTCCTCTCTCTTTCCTCCCCCTCTCCTCTCTCTTTCCTCTCTCTTTCCTCTCTCTTTCCACTCTCTTTCCACTCTCTTTCCTCCCTCTTTCCTCTCTCTTTCCACTCTCTTTCTTCCCTCTTTCCTCTCTCTTTCCTCCCTCTTTCCTCTCTCTTTCCTCTCTCTTTCCTCTCTCTTTCCTCTCTCTTTCCTCCCTCTTTCCCCTCTCTTTCCACTCTCTTTCCTCTCTCTTTCCTCTCTCTTTCCTCTCTCTTTCCACTCTCTTTCCTCTCTCTTTCCTCCCTCTTTCCTCTCTCTTTCCACTCTCTTTCCTCTCTCTTTCCTCTCTTTTTCCTCTCTCTTTCCTCTCTCTTTCCTCCCCCTTTCCTCTTTCTTTCATCTCTCTTTCCTCTCTCTTTCCTCCCCCTCTCCTCTCTCTTTCCTCTCTCTTTCCTCTCTCTTTCCACTCTCTTTCCTCTCTCTTTCCTCCCTCTTTCCTCTCTCTTTCCACTCTCTTTCCTCTCTCTTTCCTCTCTCTTTCCTCTCTCTTTCCCCTCTCTTTCCACTCTCTTTCCTCTCTCTTTCCTCTCTCTTTCCTCTCTCTTTCCTCCTCCTTTCCTCTCTCTTTCCTCTCTCTTTCCTCTCTCTTTCCCCTCTCTTTCCACTCTCTTTCCTCTCTCTTTCCTCTCTCTTTCCTCTCTCTTTCCTCTTTCCTCTCTCTTTCCTCTCTCTTTCCTCTCTCTTTCCTCTCTCTTTCCTCTCTCTTTCCTCTCTCTTTCCACTCTCTTTCCTCCCTCTTTCCTCCCTCTTTCCACTCTCTTTCCTCTCTCTTTCCTCTCTCTTTCCTCTCTCTTTCCTCTCTCTTTCCTCCCCCTTTCCTCTCTCTTTCCTCTCTCTTTCCTCCCCCTTTCCACTCTCTTTCCTCTCTCTTTCCTCTCTCTTTCCTCCCCCTTTCCTCTCTCTTTCCTCTCTCTTTCCTCTCTCTTTCCTCTCTCTTTCCACTCTCTTTCCTCTCTCTTTCCTCCCTCTTTCCTCTCTCTTTCCTCCCCCTTTCCTCTCTCTTTCCTCTCTCTTTCCTCTCTCTTTCCTCTCTCTTTCCTCTCTCTTTTCTCTCTTTTTCCTCTCTCTTTCCTCCCCCTTTCCTCTCTCTTTCCTCTCTCTTTCCTCTCTCTTTCCTCTCTCTTTCCTCTCTCTTTCCTCTCTCTTTCCTCTCTCTTTCCTCTCTCTTTCCTCCCCCTTTCCTCTCTCTTTCCTCTCTCTTTCCTCCCCCTTTCCTCTCTCTTTCCTCTCTCTTTCCTCTCTCTTTCCTCTCTCTTTCCTCCCCCTTTCCTCTCTCTTTCCTCTCTCTTTCCTCTCTCTCTCTTTCCTCTCTCTTTCCTCTCTCTTTCCTCTCTCTTTCCTCTCTCTTTCCTCTCTCTTTCCTCTCTCTTTCCTCTCTCTTTCCTCCCCCTTTCCTCTCTCTTTCCTCTCTTTCCTCTCTCTTTCCTCTCTCTTTCCTCTCTCTTTCCTCCCTCTTTCCTCTCTCTTTCCTCTCTCTTTCCTCTCTCTTTCCTCTCTCTTTCCTCTCTCTTTCCTCTCTCTTTCCTCTCTCTTTCCTCTCTCTTTCCTCTCTCTTTCCTCTCTCTTTCTTCTCTCTTTCCTCTCTCTTTCCTCTCTCTTTCCTCCACCTTTCCTCTCTCTTTCCTCTCTCTTTCCTCTCTCTTTCCTCTCTCTTTCCTCTCTCTTTCCTCCCTCTTTCCTCTCTCTTTCCTCCCTCTTTCCTCCCTCTTTCCTCTCTCTTTCCTCTCTCTTTCCTCCACCTTTCCTCTCTCTTTCCTCTCTCTTTCCTCTCTCTTTCCTCTCTCTTTCCTCCCTCTTTCCTCTCTCTTTCCTCCCTCTTTCCTCTCTCTTTTTCATGCAGCTTTTATGTAACAGAAATATTTTTTTTATTTGGTTCATTTTTGTTTTTTGTGTTTTCAGGGAGTGATTCAGGACGTTAAGTTTGTTTTTGCTCCAAACGGATTCATCGCTCAGTGTCCAAACCTCAACCGCAGTAAGTCCTGGTTTAGTCCTGGTTTAACCCTGCTTTAGTCCTGGTTTGGACCTGGTTTAGACCTGGTTTAGTCCTGGTTTAACCCTGCTTTAGTCCTGGTTTAGTCCTGGTTTAGACCTGGTTTAGTCCTGGTTTAGTCCTGGTTTAACCCTGCTTTAGTCCTGGTTTGGACCTGGTTTAGACCTGGTTTAGTCCTGGTTTAGTCCTGGTTTAGTCCTGGTTTAACCCTGCTTTAGTCCTGGTTTGGACCTGGTTTAGACCTGGTTTAGTCCTGGTTTAACCCTGCTTTAGTCCTGGTTTAGTCCTGGTTTAGTCCTGGTTTAGTCCTGGTTTAGTCCTGGTTTAGTCCTGGTTTAACCCTGCTTTAGTCCTGGTTTAACCCTGCTTTAGTCCTGGTTTAGACCTGCTTTAGTCCTGGTTTAGCCCTGATTTAGTCCTGCTTTAGTCCTGGTTTAGTCCTGGTTTAACCCTGCTTTAGTCCTGGTTTGGACCTGGTTTAGACCTGGTTTAGTCCTGGTTTAGACCTGGTTTAGTCCTGGTTTAGTCCTGGTTTAGACCTGGTTTAGTCCTTGTTTAGACCTGCTTTAGTCCTGGTTTAACCCTGCTTTAGTCCTGGTTTAGTCCTGGTTTGGACCTGGTTTAGACCTGGTTTAGTCCTGGTTTAACCCTGCTTTAGTCCTGCTTTAGTCCTGGTTTAGTCCTGGTTTAACCCTGCTTTAGTCCTGGTTTGGACCTGGTTTAGACCTGGTTTAGTCCTGGTTTAACCCTGCTTTAGTCCTGGTTTAGTCCTGGTTTAGTCCTGGTTTAGTCCTGGTTTAGACCTGGTTTAGTCCTGGTTTAGTCCTGGTTTAACCCTGCTTTAGTCCTGGTTTAACCCTGCTTTAGTCCTGGTTTAGACCTGGTTTAGTCCTGGTTTAGTCCTGGTTTAACCCTGCTTTAGTCCTGGTTTAACCCTGCTTTAGTCCTGCTTTAGTCCTGGTTTAGTCCTGGTTTAACCCTGCTTTAGTCCTGGTTTGGACCTGGTTTAGACCTGGTTTAGTCCTGGTTTAGTCCTGGTTTAGACCTGGTTTAGTCCTGGTTTAGACCTGCTTTAGTCCTGGTTTAGTCCTGGTTTAGTCCTGCTTTAGACCTGCTTTAGTCCTGGTTTAACCCTGCTTTAGTCCTGCTTTAGTCCTGGTTTAGTCCTGGTTTAACCCTGCTTTAGTCCTGGTTTGGACCTGGTTTGAACCTGGTTTAGTCCTGGTTTAGTCCTGGTTTAGTCCTGGTTTAGTCCTGGTTTAGACCTGCTTTAGACCTGCTTTAGTCCTGGTTTAACCCTGCTTTAGTCCTGGTTTAGTCCTGGTTTAGTCCTGGTTTAGACCTGCTTTAGACCTGCTTTAGTCCTGGTTTGGACCTGGTTTAGTCCTGGTTTAGTCCTGGTTTAGTCCTGGTTTAACCCTGCTTTAGTCCTGGTTTAGTCCTTGTTTAGACCTGCTTTAGTCCTGGTTTAACCCTGCTTTAGTCCTGGTTTAGACCTGCTTTAGTCCTGGTTTAGTCCTGCTTTAGTCCTGGTTTAACCCTGCTTTAGTCCTGGTTTAGACCTGCTTTTGTCCTGGTTTAGTCCTGCTTTAGTCCTGGTTTAACCCTGCTTTAGTCCTGGTTTAGTCCTGGTTTAGTCCTGGTTTAGACCTGGTTTAACCCTGCTTTAGTCCTGGTTTAGTCCTGCTTTAGTCCTGGTTTAACCCTGCTTTAGTCCTGGTTTAGTCCTGGTTTAGTCCTGGTTTAGACCTGGTTTAACCCTGCTTTAGTCCTGGTTTAGTCCTGGTTTAGTCCTGGTTTAGACCTGGTTTAACCCTGCTTTAGTCCTGGTTTAGTCCTGCTTTAGTCCTGGTTTAACCCTGCTTTAGTCCTGGTTTAGACCTGGTTTAGACCTGGTTTAGTCCTGGTTTAGTCCTGGTTTAGACCTGGTTTAGTCCTGGTTTAGACCTGGTTTAGACCTGGTTTAGTCCTGCTTTAGTCCTGGTTTAGTCCTGGTTTAGTCCTGGTTTAGACCTGGTTTAGTCCTGGTTTAGACCTGGTTTAACCCTGCTTTAGTCCTGGTTTAGTCCTGCTTTAGTCCTGGTTTAACCCTGCTTTAGTCCTGGTTTAGTCCTGGTTTAGTCCTGGTTTAGACCTGGTTTAACCCTGCTTTAGTCCTGGTTTAGTCCTGGTTTAGTCCTGGTTTAGACCTGGTTTAACCCTGCTTTAGTCCTGGTTTAGTCCTGCTTTAGTCCTGGTTTAACCCTGCTTTAGTCCTGGTTTAGACCTGGTTTAGACCTGGTTTAGTCCTGGTTTAGTCCTGGTTTAGACCTGGTTTAGTCCTGGTTTAGACCTGGTTTAGACCTGGTTTAGTCCTGCTTTAGTCCTGGTTTAGTCCTGGTTTAGTCCTGGTTTAGTCCTGGTTTAGACCTGGTTTAGTCCTGCTTTAGTCCTGGTTTAGTCCTGGTTTAGTCCTGGTTTAGTCCTGCTTTAGCCCTGGTTTAACCCTGGTTTAGTCCTGGTTTAGACCTGCTTTAGCCCTGGTTTAACCTCTTCTCTCTCTGGAGCTTGTCCCTCCTGCAGTGACTTCCTGAGCCTGCTCCAGGGGATCATGGACCTTCAGGATCTTCTTTCCAAGATGACGCTAAAAGTGAGTCTGCAGCCACAGCCGCCCTGAGGCAGACACACACCACAGTCTTGGACCCAAACGCCTCACGACCAGAAGGTTCTGGGTTTGAGCCTCAGTTTGGATGTTCTCCCAATGTGTGAAAGTGAGGCCACACGCTTTGACTGTGATCCAGGTCCAGAAGAGGAGCAGAGGAGGAGGTGCAGAGGAGGAGGAGCAGAGGAGGAGGAGGAGAGGAAGAGAGGAAGAGGAGGAGAGGAGGAGGAGGAGGAGAGGAGGAGGAGGAGAGGAGGAGGAGGAGAGGATGAGGAGGAAAGGATGAGGAGCAGAGGAGGAGGAGGAGAGGAGGAGGAGCAGAGGAGGAGGAGCAGAGGAGGAGGAGGAGAGGAAGAGAGGAAGAGGAGGAGAGGAGGAGGAGGTGCAGAGGAGGAGGAGCAGAGGAGGAGGAGGAGAGGAAGAGAGGAAGAGGAGGAGAGGAGGAGGAGGTGCAGAGGAGGAGGAGCAGAGGAGGAGGAGGAGGAGAGGAGGAGGAGCAGAGGAGGAGGAGAGGAGGAGAAGCAGAGGAGGAGAGGAGAAGGAGGAGGAGAGGAGGAGGAGCAGAGGATGACGAGCAGAGGAGGAGAGGAGGAGGAGCAGAGGAGGAGGAGCAGAGGAGGAGGAGAGGAGGAGGAGCAGAGGAGGAGAGGAGAAGGAGGAGGAGAGGAGGAGGAGCAGAGGATGACGAGCAGAGGAGGAGGAGGAGAGGAGGAGGAGCAGAGGAGGAGGAGGAGAGGAGGAGGAGCAGAGGAGGAGGAGCAGAGGAGGAGGAGGAGAGGAGGAGGAGCAGAGGAGGAGGAGCAGAGGAGGAGGAGGAGGAGAGGAGGAGGAGCAGAGGAGGAGGAGAGGAGGAGAAGCAGAGGAGGAGGAGGAGAGGAGGAGGAGGAGGAGAGGAGGAGGAGGAGAGGAAGAGAGGAAGAGGAAGAGAGGAAGAGGAGGAGAGGAGGAGGAGGAGGAGAGGAGGAGGAGGAGAGGAGGAGGAGGAGAGGATGAGGAGGAAAGGATGAGGAGCAGAGGAGGAGGAGGAGAGGAGGAGGAGCAGAGGAGGAGGAGCAGAGGAGGAGGAGGAGGAGAGGAGGAGAAGCAGAGGAGGAGGAGGAGAGGAGGAGGAGCAGAGGAGGAGGAGGAGAGGAGGAGGAGCAGAGGAGGAGGAGCAGAGGAGGAGGAGGAGGAGAGGAGGAGGAGCAGAGGAGGAGGAGAGGAGGAGAAGCAGAGGAGGAGAGGAGGAGGAGGAGGAGAGGAGGAGGAGCAGAGGATGACGAGCAGAGGAGGAGGAGGAGAGGAGGAGGAGCAGAGGAGGAGGAGGAGAGGAGGAGGAGCAGAGGAGGAGGAGCAGAGGAGGAGGAGGAGAGGAGGAGGAGCAGAGGAGGAGGAGCAGAGGAGGAGGAGGAGGAGAGGAGGAGGAGCAGAGGAGGAGGAGAGGAGGAGAAGCAGAGGAGGAGGAGGAGAGGAGGAGGAGGAGGAGAGGAGGAGGAGGAGCAGAGGAGGAGGAGGAGGAGAGGAGGAGGAGCAGAGGAGGAGGAGGAGGAGAGGAGGAGGAGCAGAGGAGGAGGAGAGGAGGAGAAGCAGAGGAGGAGGAGGAGAGGAGGAGGAGGAGGAGAGGAGGAGGAGGAAGAGAGGAGGAGGAGCAGAGGATGAGGAGCAGAGGAGGAGGAGGAGAGGAGGAGGAGGAGGAGGAGGAGGAGGAGGAGGAGGAGGAGGAGAGGAGGAGGAGGAGGAGAGGAAGAGGAGGAGAGGAGGAGGAGGAGGAGAGGATGAGAAGGAGAGGATGAGGAGCAGAGGAGGAGGAGGAGAGGAGGAGGTGCAGAGGAGTAGGAGCAGAGGAGGAGAGTAAGAGAAGGAGAGGAGGAGGAGCAGAGGAGGAGGTGTAGAGGAGGAGAGGAGGAGGAGCAGAGGAGGAGGAGGAGGAGGAGCAGAGGAGGAGATGTGTGGCACATGTGGAAAGAGTCGAGTCCTGAAGCTGTTTTTATTCTTTTGTGTTTCATTTGAGGCAGAAAATGTTTCTTTGAAAATTAATGAAAATAATTAAACATGTTCATTCAGTTTGGACTAAACCAGGACTAAACCAGGACTAAACCAGGACTAAACCAGGACTAAACCAGGTCTAAACCAGGACTAAACCAGGACTAAACCAGGACTAAACCAGGACTAAACCAGGACTAAACCAGGTCTAAACCAGGACTAAACCAGGACTAAACCAGGACTAAACCAGGACTAAACCAAGCCTAAACCAGGACTAAACCAGGACTAAACCAGGACTAAACCAGGTCTAAACCAGGACTAAACCAGGACTAAACCAGGACTAAACCAAGACTAAACCAGGACTAAACCAGGACTAAACCAGGACTAAACCAGGTCTAAACCAGGACTAAACCAGGACTAAACCAGGTCTAAACCAGGACTAAACCAGGACTAAACCAGGACTAAACCAGGTCTAAACCAGGTCTAAACCAGGACTAAACCAGGACTAAACCAGGACTAAACCAGGTCTGAACCAGGACTAAACCAGGTCTAAACCAGGACTAAACCAGGTCCGAACCAGGTCTGAACCAGGTCTAAACCAGGTCTAAACCATGTCTAAACCAGGTCTAAACCAGGACTAAACAGGACTAAACCAGGACTAAACCAGGTCTAAACCAGGTCTAAACCAGGACTAAACCAGGACTAAACTAGGTCTGAACCAGGACTAAACCAGGTCTAAACCAGGTCCGAACCAGGTCTGAACCAGGTCTAAACCAGGTCTAAACCATGTCTAAACCAGGTCTAAACCAGGACTAAACCAGGACTAAACCAGGACTAAACCAGGACTAAACCAGGACTAAACCAGGACTAAACCAAGACTAAACCAGGACTAAACCAGGACTAAACCAGGACTAAACCAGGTCTAAACCAGGACTAAACCAGGACTAAACCAGGTCTAAACCAGGACTAAACCAGGACTAAACAGGACTAAACCAGGACTAAACCAGGTCTAAACCAGGTCTAAACCAGGACTAAACCAGGACTAAACCAGGACTAAACCAGGTCTGAACCAGGACTAAACCAGGTCTAAACCAGGTCCGAACCAGGTCTGAACCAGGTCTAAACCAGGTCTAAACCATGTCTAAACCAGGTCTAAACCAGGACTAAACCAGGACTAAACCAGGACTAAACCAGGTCTAAACCAGGTCTAAACCAGGACTAAACCAGGACTAAACTAGGTCTGAACCAGGACTAAACCAGGTCTAAACCAGGTCCGAACCAGGTCTGAACCAGGTCTAAACCAGGTCTAAACCAGGACTAAACCAGGACTAAACCAGGACTAAACCAGGTCTAAACCAGGTCTAAACCAGGACTAAACCAGGACTAAACTAGGTCTGAACCAGGACTAAACCAGGTCTAAACCAGGTCCGAACCAGGTCTGAACCAGGTCTAAACCAGGTCTAAACCAGGACTAAACCAGGACTAAACTAGGTCTGAACCAGGACTAAACCAGGTCTAAACCAGGTCCGAACCAGGTCTGAACCAGGTCTAAACCAGGTCTAAACCATGTCTAAACCAGGTCTAAACCAGGACTAAACCAGGTCTAAACCAGGTCTAAACCAGGACTAAACCAGGACTAAACTAGGTCTGAACCAGGACTAAACCAGGTCTAAACCAGGTCTAAACCAGGACTAAACCAGGACTAAACCAGGACTAAACCAGGACTAAACCAGGACTAAACCAAGACTAAACCAGGACTAAACCAGGACTAAACCAGGACTAAACCAGGTCTAAACCAGGACTAAACCAGGACTAAACCAGGTCTAAACCAGGACTAAACCAGGACTAAACCAGGACTAAACCAGGACTAAACCAGGTCTAAACCAGGTCTAAACCAGGACTAAACCAGGACTAAACCAGGACTAAACCAGGACTAAACCAAGACTAAACCAGGACTAAACCAGGACTAAACCAGGTCTAAACCAGGACTAAACCAGGACTAAACCAGGTCTAAACCAGGACTAAACCAGGACTAAACCAGGACTAAACCAGGACTAAACCAGGTCTAAACCAGGTCTAAACCAGGACTAAACCAGGACTAAACCAGGACTAAACCAGGTCTGAACCAGGACTAAACCAGGTCTAAACCAGGTCCGAACCAGGTCTGAACCAGGTCTAAACCAGGACTAAACCAGGTCTAAACCAGGTCTAAACCAGGACTAAACCAGGACTAAACCAGGACTAAACCAGGTCTGAACCAGGACTAAACCAGGTCTAAACCAGGTCCGAACCAGGTCTGAACCAGGACTAAACCAGGACTAAACCATGTCTAAACCAGGTCTAAACCAGGACTAAACCAGGACTAAACCAGGACTAAACCAGGTCTAAACCAGGTCTAAACCAGGACTAAACCAGGACTAAACTAGGTCTGAACCAGGACTAAACCAGGTCTAAACCAGGTCCGAACCAGGTCTGAACCAGGTCTAAACCAGGTCTAAACCATGTCTAAACCAGGTCTAAACCAGGACTAAACCAGGACTAAACCAGGACTAAACCAGGTCTAAACCAGGTCTAAACCAGGACTAAACCAGGACTAAACCAGGTCTAAACCAGGTCCGAACCAGGTCTGAACCAGGTCTAAACCAGGACTAAACCAGGACTAAACCAGGACTAAACCAGGTCTAAACGAGGTCTAAACCAGGACTAAACCAGGACTAAACTAGGTCTGAACCAGGACTAAACCAGGTCTAAACCAGGTCCGAACCAGGTCTGAACCAGGTCTAAACCAGGTCTAAACCATGTGTAAACCAGGTCTAAACCAGGACTAAACCAGGTCTAAACCAGGTCTAAACCAGGACTAAACCAGGACTAAACTAGGTCTGAACCAGGACTAAACCAGGTCTAAACCAGGTCCGAACCAGGTCTGAACCAGGTCTAAACCAGGTCTAAACCATGTCTAAACCAGCACTAAACCAGGACTAAACCAGGACTAAACCAGAACTAAACCAGGACTAAACCAGGACTAAACCAGGACTAAACCAGGACTAAACCAGCACTAAACCAGGACTAAACCAGGACTAAACCAGAACTAAACCAGGACTAAACCAGGACTAAACCAGAACTAAACCAGGACTAAACCAGGACTAAACCAGCACTAAACCAGCACTAAACCAGGTCTAAACCAGGTCTAAACCAGGACTAAACCAGCACTAAACCAGCACTAAACCAGGACTAAACCAGGTCTAAACCAGGACTAAACCAGGTCTAAACCAGGTCTAAACCAGGACTAAACCAGGACTAAACCAGGACTAAACCAGGACTTAACCAGCACTAAACCAGGACTAAACCAGGACTAAACCAGAACTAAACCAGGACTAAACCAGGACTAAACCAGAACTAAACCAGGACTAAACCAGGACTAAACCAGGACTAAACCAGCACTAAACCAGCACTAAACCAGGTCTAAACTAAACCAGGACTAAACCAGGACTAAACCAGGACTAAACCAGGACTAAACCAGCACTAAACCAGCACTAAACCAGGACTAAACCAGGACTAAACCAGAACTAAACCAGGACTAAACCAGAACTAAACCAGGACTAAACCAGGACTAAACCAGGACTAAACCAGCACTAAACCAGCACTAAACCAGGTCTAAACCAGGTCTAAACCAGGACTAAACCAGCACTAAACCAGCACTAAACCAGGTCAAAACCAGGTCTAAACCAGGACTAAACCAGGACTAAACCAGGACTAAACCAGCACTAAACCAGCACTAAACCAGGACTAAACCAGGACTAAACCAGGACTAAACCAGGACTAAACCAGGACTAAACCAGCACTAAACCAGCACTAAACCAGGACTAAACCAGGACTAAACCAGAACTAAACCAGGACTAAACCAGGACTAAACCAGAACTAAACCAGTACTAAGCCAGGACTAAACCAGGACTAAACCAGCACTAAACCAGGTCTAAACCAGGACTAAACCAGGACTAAACCAGGACTAAACCAGGACTAAACCAGCACTAAACCAGCACTAAACCAGGTCTAAACCAGGTCTAAACCAGGACTAAACCAGGACTAAACCAGGACTAAACCAGCACTAAACCAGGACTAAACCAGGTCCAAACCAGGACTAAACCGGGTCTAAACCAGGACTAAACCAGGTCTAAACCAGGTCTAAACCAGGACTAAACCAGGACTAAACCAGGACTAAACCAGGTCTAAACCAGGTCTAAACCAGGTCTAAACCAGGACTAAACCAGGACTAAACCAGGACTAAACCAGGACTAAACCAGCACTAAACCAGGACTAAACCAGGACTAAACCAGGACTAAACCGGGTCCAAACCGGGACTAAACCGGGACTAAACCGGGACTAAACCGAGTCTAAACCGGGTCTAAACCAAGACTAAACCAGGTCTAAACCAGGTCTAAACCAGGTCTAAACCAGGACTAAACCAGGACTAAACCAGGACTAAACCAGCACTAAACCAGTACTAAACCAGGACTAAACCAGGACTAAACCAGAACTAAACCAGGACTAAACCAGGACTAAACCAGAACTAAACCAGGACTAAACCAGGACTAAACCAGGACTAAACCAGGACTAAACAAGGTCTAAACCAGGTCTAAACCAGGACTAAACCAGGACTAAACCAGGACTAAACCAGGACTAAACCAGGACTAAACCAGGACTAAACCAGCACTAAACCAGCACTAAACCAGGACTAAACCAGGTCCAAACCAGGACTAAACCGGGTCCAAACTGGGACTAAACCGGGACTAAACCGGGACTAAACCGAGTCTAAACCAGGTCTAAACCAGGTCTAAACCAGGTCTAAACCAAGACTAAACCAGGTCTAAACCAGGTCTAAACCAGGTCTAAACCAGGACTAAACCAGGACTAAACCAGGACTAAACCAGGACTAAACCAGGACTAAACCAGGACTAAACCAGCACTAAACCAGGTCTAAACCAGGACTAAACCAGGACTAAACCAGGACTAAACCAGGACTAAACCAGCACTAAACCAGGTCTAAACCAGGTCAAAACCAGGACTAAACCAGGACTAAACCAGAACTAAACCAGGACTAAACCAGGACTAAACCAGGACTAAACCAGGACTAAACCAGGACTAAACCAGGACTAAACCAGCACTAAACCAGCACTAAACCAGGTCTAAACCAGGTCAAAACCAGGACTAAACCAGGACTAAACCAGGACTAAACCAGGACTAAACCAGGACTAAACCAGGACTAAACCAGGACTAAACCAGCACTAAACCAAAACTAAACCAGGTCTAAACCAGGTCTAAACCAGGACTAAACCAGGACTAAACCAGGACTAAACCAGCACTAAACCAGCACTAAACCAGGACTAAACCAGGTCCAAACCAGGACTAAACCGGGTCTAAACCAGGACTAAACCAGGTCGAAAACCAGGTCTAAACCAGGACTAAACCAGGACTAAACCAGGACTAAACCAGGTCTAAACCAGGTCTAAACCAGGTCTAAACCAGGACTAAACCAGGACTAAACAAGGACTAAACCAGGACTAAACCAGGACTAAACCAGGACTAAACCAGCACTAAACCAGGACTAAACCAGGACTAAACCAGGACTAAACCAGGTCCAAACCAGAACTAAACCGGGTCTAAACCAGGACTAAACCAGCACTAAACCAGGTCTAAACCAGGTCTAAACCAGGACTAAACCAGGACTAAACCAGGACTAAACCAGGACTAAACCAGCACTAAACCAGCACTAAACCAGGTCTAAACCAGGTCTAAACCAGGACTAAACCAGGACTAAACCAGGACTAAACCAGCACTAAACCAGCACTAAACCAGGACTAAACCAGGTCCAAACCAGGACTAAACCGGGTCTAAACCAGGACTAAACCAGGTCTAAACCAGGTCTAAACCAGGACTAAACCAGGACTAAACCAGGACTAAACCAGGTCTAAACCAGGTCTAAACCAGGACTAAACCAGGACTAAACCAGGACTAAACCAGGACTAAACCAGCACTAAACCAGGACTAAACCAGGACTAAACCGGGTCCAAACTGGGACTAAACCGGGACTAAACCGGGACTAAACCGAGTCTAAACCGGGTCTAAACCAAGACTAAACCAGGTCTAAACCAGGTCTAAACCAGGTCTAAACCAGGACTAAACCAGGACTAAACCAGGACTAAACCAGGACTAAACCAGCACTAAACCAGCACTAAACCAGGTCTAAACCAGGTCTAAACCAGGACTAAACCAGGACTAAACCAGGACTAAACCAGCACTAAACCAAAACTAAACCAGGTCTAAACCAGGTCTAAACCAGGACTAAACCAGGACTAAACCAGGACTAAACCAGCACTAAACCAGCACTAAACCAGCACTAAACCAGGTCTAAACCAGGTCTAAACCAGGACTAAACCAGGACTAAACCAGGACTAAACCAGCACTAAACCAAAACTAAACCAGGTCTAAACCAGGTCCAAACCAGGACTAAACCGGGTCTAAACCAGGACTAAACCAGGTCGAAAACCAGGTCTAAACCAGGACTAAACCAGGACTAAACCAGGACTAAACCAGGTCTAAACCAGGTCTAAACCAGGTCTAAACCAGGACTAAACCAGGACTAAACAAGGACTAAACCAGGACTAAACCAGGACTAAACCAGGACTAAACCAGGACTAAACCAGGACTAAACCAGGACTAAACCAGGTCCAAACCAGAACTAAACCGGGTCTAAACCAGGTCCAAACCAGGTCTAAACCAGGTCTAAACCAGGACTAAACCAGCTCTAAACCAGGACTAAACCAGGACTAAACCAGGACTAAACCAGCACTAAACCAGGACTAAACCAGGATTAAACCAGGACTAAACCAGGACTAAACCAGCACTAAACCAGGACTAAACCAGGACTAAACCAGCACTAAACCAGGACTAAACCAGGTCTAAACCAGGTCTAAACCGGGTCCAAACTGGGACTAAACCGGGACTAAACCGGGACTAAACCGAGTCTAAACCGGGTCTAAACCAAGACTAAACCAGGACTAAACCAGGACTAAACCAGGACTAAACCAGGACTAAACCAGCACTAAACCAGCACTAAACCAGGACTAAACCAGGACTAAACCAGCACTAAACCAGCACTAAACCAGGACTAAACCAGGACTAAACCAGAACTAAACCAGGACTAAACCAGGACTAAACCAGGACTAAACCAGCACTAAACCAGCACTAAACCAGGTCTAAACCAGGTCTAAACCAGGACTAAACCAGAACTAAACCAGGACTAAACCAGGACTAAACCAGCACTAAACCAGGTCTAAACCAGGACTAAACCAGGACTAAACCAGGACTAAACCAGCACTAAACCAGCACTAAACCAGGACTAAACCAGGTCCAAACCAGGACTAAACCGGGTCCAAACCAGGACTAAACCAGGTCTAAACCAGGTCTAAACCAGGACTAAACCAGGACTAAACCAGGACTAAACCAGGTCTAAACCAGGTCTAAACCAGGTCTAAACCAGGACTAAACCAGGACTAAACCAGGACTAAACCAGCACTAAACCAGGACTAAACCAGGTCCAAACCGGGACTAAACCGGGTCTAAACCAGGACTAAACCAGGACTAAACCAGGTCCAAACCAGGTCTAAACCAGGTCCAAACCAGGTCTAAACCAGGTCTAAACCAAGACTAAACCAGGACTAAACCAGGACTAAACCAGCACTAAACCAGGACTAAACCAGGACTAAACCGGGTCCAAACCGGGACTAAACCGGGACTAAACCGGGACTAAACCGAGTCTAAACCGGGTCTAAACCAGGACTAAACCAGGACTAAACCAGGTCTAAACCAGGACTAAACCAGGACTAAACCAGAACTAAACCAGGACTAAACCAGGACTAAACCAGAACTAAACCAGGACTAAACCAGGACTAAACCAGGACTAAACCAGCACTAAACCAGCACTAAACCAGGTCTAAACCAGGTCTAAACCAGGACTAAACCAGGACTAAACCAGGACTAAACCAGGACTAAACCAGTACTAAACCAGCACTAAACCAGGTCTAAACCAGGTCTAAACCAGGACTAAACCAGGACTAAACCAGGACTAAACCAGCACTAAACCAGGACTAAACCAGGTCCAAACCAGGACTAAACCGGGTCTAAACCAGGACTAAACCAGGTCTAAACCAGGTCTAAACCAGGACTAAACCAGGACTAAACCAGGACTAAACCAGGTCTAAACCAGGACTAAACCAGGACTAAACCAGAACTAAACCAGGACTAAACCAGGACTAAACCAGCACTAAACCAGCACTAAACCAGGTCTAAACCAGGACTAAACCGGGTCTAAACCAGGACTAAACCAGGTCTAAACCAGGTCTAAACCAGGACTAAACCAGGACTAAACCAGGACTAAACCAGGTCTAAACCAGGTCTAAACCAGGTCTAAACCAGGACTAAACCAGGACTAAACCAGGACTAAACCAGCACTAAACCAGGACTAAACCAGGACTAAACCAGGTCCAAACCAGGACTAAACCGGGTCTAAACCAGGACTAAACCAGGTCCAAACCAGGTCTAAACCAGGTCTAAACTAGGACTAAACCAGGTCCAAACCAGGTCTAAACCAGGTCCAAACCAGGTCTAAACCAGGTCTAAACCGAGACTAAACCAGGACTAAACCAGCACTAAACCAGGACTAAACCAGGACTAAACCGGGTCCAAACCGGGACTAAACCGGGACTAAACCGGGACTAAACCGAGTCTAAACCGGGTCTAAACCAGGACTAAACCAGGACTAAACCAGGTCTAAACCAGGACTAAACCAGGACTAAACCAGAACTAAACCAGGACTAAACCAGGACTAAACCAGAACTAAACCAGGACTAAACCAGGACTAAACCAGGACTAAACCAGCACTAAACCAGCACTAAACCAGGTCTAAACCAGGTCTAAACCAGGACTAAACCAGGACTAAACCAGGACTAAACCAGTACTAAACCAGCACTAAACCAGGTCTAAACCAGGTCTAAACCAGGACTAAACCAGGACTAAACCAGCACTAAACCAGGACTAAACCAGGTCCAAACCAGGACTAAACCGGGTCTAAACCAGGACTAAACCAGGTCTAAACCAGGTCTAAACCAGGACTAAACCAGGACTAAACCAGGACTAAACCAGGTCTAAACCAGGACTAAACCAGGACTAAACCAGAACTAAACCAGGACTAAACCAGGACTAAACCAGCACTAAACCAGCACTAAACCAGGTCTAAACCAGGACTAAACCGGGTCTAAACCAGGACTAAACCAGGTCTAAACCAGGTCTAAACCAGGACTAAACCAGGACTAAACCAGGACTAAACCAGGTCTAAACCAGGTCTAAACCAGGTCTAAACCAGGACTAAACCAGGACTAAACCAGGACTAAACCAGCACTAAACCAGGACTAAACCAGGACTAAACCAGGTCCAAACCAGGACTAAACCGGGTCTAAACCAGGACTAAACCAGGTCCAAACCAGGTCTAAACCAGGTCTAAACTAGGACTAAACCAGGTCCAAACCAGGTCTAAACCAGGTCCAAACCAGGTCTAAACCAGGTCTAAACCGAGACTAAACCAGGACTAAACCAGCACTAAACCAGGACTAAACCAGGACTAAACCGGGTCCAAACTGGGACTAAACCGGGACTAAACCGGGACTAAACCGAGTCTAAACCGGGTCTAAACCAAGACTAAACCAGGACTAAACCAGGTCTAAACCAGGACTAAACCAGGACTAAACCAGGACTAAACCAGGACTAAACCAGGTCTAAACCAGGTCTAAACCAGGACTAAACCAGGACTAAACCAGGTCTAAACCAGGACTAAACCAGGAGTAAACCAGGTCTAAACCAGGTCTAAACCAGGACTAAACCAGGACTAAACCAAGACTAAACCAGGACTAAACCAGGTCCAAACCAGGTCTAAACCAGGACTAAACCAAGACTAAACCAGCACTAAACCAGGACTAAACCAGGACTAAACCAGCACTAAACCAGGACTAAACCAGGACTAAACCAGGACTAAACCAGGACTAAACCAGGTCCAAACCAGAACTAAACCGGGTCTAAACCAGGACTAAACCAGGTCCAAACCAGGTCTAAACCAGGTCTAAACCAGGACTAAACCAGGTCTAAACCAGGACTAAACCAGGACTAAACCAGGACTAAACCAGCACTAAACCAGGACTAAACCAGGACTAAACCAGGACTAAACCAGGACTAAACCAGCACTAAACCAGGACTAAACCAGGACTAAACCAGCACTAAACCAGGACTAAACCAGCACTAAACCAGGTCTAAACCAGGACTAAACCAGGTCCAAACCAGGACTAAACCGGGTCTGAACCAGGACTAAACCAGGTCCAAACCAGGTCTAAACCAGGTCCAAACCAGGACTAAACCAGGTCCAAACCAGGTCTAAACCAGGTCCAAACCAGGTCTAAACCAGGTCTAAACCAGGACTAAACCAGGTCTAAACCAGGTCTAAACCAGGTCTAAACCAGGACTAAACCAGGTCCAAACCAGGTCTAAACCAGGTCCAAACCAGGTCTAAACCAGGTCTAAACCAGGACTAAACCAGGTCCAAACCAGGTCTAAACCAGGTCCAAACCAGGACTAAACCAGGTCCAAACCAGGTCTAAACCAGGTCCAAACCAGGTCTAAACCAGGTCTAAACCAGGACTAAACCAGGTCTAAACCAGGACTAAACCAGGTGGTGTTGGCGTGAAGGGCAAAGCGGAGATTCTCATTTTGTGGCTGATTTGAGACAGAATCAGTGTGAAATGAGGAGAAAATGAACTGCTGCATGGTTCAAACCGGAAGCTTCCTCTGGCCCAGCTTTAAATCAACAAAATGAACCTTTAACGGGTCAAAACACAAAATGAGCCGCGTTTGATGTGTAATTAAACTTGGATAATTAATAATGGACCAACTGTAAAGTGTCCCACAGGTTTGAGACGCTCTGAGGGTTCAGTTTGTCCCTCATTTAAACACACGTGTCCAGTGTCCAGTCTTTAACACACGTGTCCAGTCTTTAACACACGTGTCCAGTCTATGAGTTAAGTAAATCTCTTGCTCAGTTTAGCTGGATTGGGCGGGTCAGAGTGTGTGAGGTGCTGGATTGGGCGGGTCAGAGTGTGTGAGGTGCTGGATTGGGCGGGTCAGAGTGTGTGAGGTGCTGGATTGGGCGGGTCAGAGTGTGTGAGGTGCTGGATTGGGCGGGTCAGAGTGTGTGAGGTGCTGGATTGGGCGGGTCAGAGTGTGTGAGGTGCTGGATTGGGCGGGTCAGAGTGTGTGAGGTGCTGGATTGGGCGGGTCAGAGTGTGTGAGGTGCTGGATTGGGCGGGTCAGAGTGTGTGAGGTGCTGGATTGGGCGGGTCAGAGTGTGTGAGGTGCTGGATTGGGCGGGTCAGAGTGTGTGAGGTGCTGGATTGGGCGGGTCAGAGTGTGTGAGGTGCTGGATTGGGCGGGTCAGAGTGTGTGAGGTGCTGGATTGGGCGGGTCAGAGTGTGTGAGGTGCTGGATTGGGCGGGTCAGAGTGTGTGAGGTGCTGGATTGGGCGGGTCAGAGTGTGTGAGGTGCTGGATTGGGCGGGTCAGAGTGTGTGAGGTGCTGGATTGGGCGGGTCAGAGTGTGTGAGGTGCTGGATTGGGCGGGTCAGAGTGTGTGAGGTGCTGGATTGGGCGGGTCAGAGTGTGTGAGGTGCTGGATTGGGCGGGTCAGAGTGTGTGAGGTGCTGGATTGGGCGGGTCAGAGTGTGTGAGGTGCTGGATTGGGCGGGTCAGAGTGTGTGAGGTGCTGGATTGGGCGGGTCAGAGTGTGTGAGGTGCTGGATTGGGCGGGTCAGAGTGTGTGAGGTGCTGGATTGGGCGGGTCAGAGTGTGTGAGGTGCTGGATTGGGCGGGTCAGAGTGTGTGAGGTGCTGGATTGGGCGGGTCAGAGTGTGTGAGGTGCTGGATTGGGCGGGTCAGAGTGTGTGAGGTGCTGGATTGGGCGGGTCAGAGTGTGTGAGGTGCTGGATTGGGCGGGTCAGAGTGTGTGAGGTGCTGGATTGGGCGGGTCAGAGTGTGTGAGATGCTGGATTGGGCGGGTCAGAGTGTGTGAGGTGCTGGATTGGGCGGGTCAGAGTGTGTGAGGTGCTGGATTGGGCGGGTCAGAGTGTGTGAGGTGCTGGATTGGGCGGGTCAGAGTGTGTGAGGTGCTGGATTGGGCGGGTCAGAGTGTGTGAGGTGCTGGATTGGGCGGGTCAGAGTGTGTGAGGTGCTGGATTGGGCGGGTCAGAGTGTGTGAGGTGCTGGATTGGGCGGGTCAGAGTGTGTGAGGTGCTGGATTGGGCGGGTCAGAGTGTGTGAGGTGCTGGATTGGGCGGGTCAGAGTGTGTGAGGTGCTGGATTGGGCGGGTCAGAGTGTGTGAGGTGCTGGATTGGGCGGGTCAGAGTGTGTGAGGTGCTGGATTGGGCGGGTCAGAGTGTGTGAGGTGCTGGATTGGGCGGGTCAGAGTGTGTGAGGTGCTGGATTGGGCGGGTCAGAGTGTGTGAGGTGCTGGATTGGGCGGGTCAGAGTGTGTGAGGTGCTGGATTGGGCGGGTCAGAGTGTGTGAGGTGCTGGATTGGGCGGGTCAGAGTGTGTGAGGTGCTGGATTGGGCGGGTCAGAGTCTGATCTCCGCGGCAACAGATCATCAGATGCTCCTGGTCCTTCACTTTTCGAGCTCGGCCCAGACGTAAAACGATGAAATGTGGGACACAATATTTGCTGCATTTGTAAACAAAGTCTTACGAGACAAAACTGTTCGAATCGACCTCGAGAGTCTGAGCTCTTTTCTTGTGACCTTCAGAGTCGAGGTCACTCCATGAACTTGTGATTTACTCATGAATGTGGAACATCTGAGTTCACTTGGACTGTAACGCTTTCTTCTCACACAGTTGTGTTTGTTGTATGTGTGTTGTGTGTGTTGTGTGTGTTTGTCGTGTGTGTGTTTGTCGTGTTGTGTGTGTTGTGTTTGTTGTGTGTTTGTTGTGTGTGTTGTGTGTGTTTGTCGTGTGTGTGTTTGTCGTGTTGTGTTTGTTGTATGTGTGTTGTGTGTGTTGTGTGTGTTTGTCGTGTGTGTGTTTGCCGTGTTGTGTGTGTTGTGTTTGTTGTATGTGTGTTGTGTGTGTTGTGTGTTTGTCGTGTGTGTGTTTGTCGTGTTGTGTGTGTTGTGTGTGTTGTGTGTGTTTGTCATGTTGTGTGTGTTTGTCGTGTGTGTGTTTGTCATGTTGTGTGTGTTGTGTTTGTTGTGTGTGTTTGTCGTGTGTGTGTTTTTCGTGTTGTGTTTGTTGTGTTTGTCGTGTTGTGTTTGTTATGTTTGTTGTATGTGTGTTGTGTGTGTGTTGTGTGTGTTTGTCGTGTGTGTGTTGTGTGTGTTTGTCGTGTGTGTGTTGAGTGTGTTGTGTGTGTTTGTCATGTTGTGTGTGTGTTGTGTGTGTTTGTCGTGTGTGTTTGTGTTGTGTGTGTTTGTCGTGTGTGTGCTGTGTGTATGTTGTGTGTGTTGTGTGTGTTTGTCATGTTGTGTGTGTGTTGTGTGTGTTGGTTGTGTTTTGTGTGTGTGTGGTGTGTGTGTTGGTTGTGTTGTGTGTGTTTGTCGTGTGTGTGTTGTGTGTGTTTTGTGTATTGTGTGTGTGTGTTGTGTGTGTGTGTTGTGTGTGTGTTGTGTGTTGTGTGTTGTGTGTTGTGTGTGTGTGTGTGTGTTGTGTGTTGTGTGTGTGTTGTGTGTGTGTTGTGTGTTGTGTGTTGTGTGTGTGTGTGTGTTGTGTGTTGTGTGTTGTGTGTTGTGTGTGTGTTGTGTGTTGTGTGTGTGTGTGTGTTGTGTGTTGTGTGTTGTGTGTGTGTTGGTTGTGTTGCAGTTGAACTTCGCAGAGTCTCGTCTGTCGCAGCTGGACGACTGTCGTTGTGAGAAAACCTGCAACGTCAACGGAGTTTCACGCCGAGAATCAGAGACATGGAACGATCCGGAGACCTGCAGGACCTGTGTGTGTCAGGTGAACAGACGTGTGTGTGTGTGTGTGTGTGTGTGTTTGTGTGCAGCCGCGGGGCCCTTCACGCCCGCGCGCACTTTCCAACTCACACTCACACATTCCCCGCGTTTCCCTCTGTTTCATTCATTCGCATCAGACGCTACACACGCTTCTTTCACCCCCGCACTCCTCCTTCACTCCTCCCTCACTCCTCCTTCACTCCTCCCTCACTCCTCCCTCACTCCTCCTTCACTCCTCCTTCACTCCTCCCTCACTCCTCCTTCACTCCTCCCTCACTCCTCCCTCACTCCTCCTTCACTCCTCCCTCACTCCTCCTTCACTCCTCCCTCACTCCTCCCTCACTCCTCCCTCACTCCTCCTTCACTCCTCCCTCACTCCTCCTTCACTCCTCCCTCACTCCTCCCTCACTCCTCCCTCACTCCTCCCTCACTCCTCCCTCACTCCTCCCTCACTCCTCCCTCACTCCTCCCTCACTCCTCCTTCACTCCTCCCTCACTCCTCCCTCACTCCTCCCTCACTCCTCCCTCACTCCTCCCTCACTCCTCCTTCACTCCTCCCTCACTCCTCCCTCACTCCTCCCTCACTCCTCCCTCACTCCTCCCTCACTCCTCCCTCACTCCTCCTTCACTCCTCCCTCACTCCTCCTTCACTCCCTCACTCCTCCTTCACTCCTCCCTCACTCCTCCCTCACTCCTCCCTCACTCCTCCCTCACTCCTCCCTCACTCCTCCCTCACTCCTCCCTCACTCCTCCCTCACTCCTCCTTCACTCCTCCCTCACTCCTCCCTCACTCCTCCTTCACTCCTCCCTCACTCCTCCCTCACTCCTCCCTCACTCCTCCCTCACTCCTCCCTCACTCCTCCTTCACTCCTCCCTCACTCCTCCCTCACTCCTCCCTCACTCCTCCTTCACTCCTCCCTCACTCCTCCCTCACTCCTCCCTCACTCCTCCTTCACTCCTCCCTCACTCCTCCCTCACTCCTCCCTCACTCCTCCCTCACTCCTCCCTCACTCCTCCCTCACTCCTCCCTCACTCCTCCCTCACTCCTCCTTCACTCCTCCCTCACTCCTCCCTCACTCCTCCCTCACTCCTCCCTCACTCCTCCCTCACTCCTCCCTCACTCCTCCCTCACTCCTCCCTCACTCCTCCCTCACTCCTCCCTCACTCCTCCTTCACTCCTCCCTCACTCCTCCCTCACTCCTCCCTCACTCCTCCTTCACTCCTCCCTCACTCCTCCTTCACTCCTCCCTCACTCCTCCCTCACTCCTCCCTCACTCCTCCCTCACTCCTCCTTCACTCCTCCCTCACTCCTCCCTCACTCCTCCCTCACTCCTCCCTCACTCCTCCTTCACTCCTCCCTCACTCCTCCCTCACTCCTCCCTCACTCCTCCCTCACTCCTCCCTTACTCCTCCCTCACTCCTCCTTCACTCCTCCCTCACTCCTCCCTCACTCCTCCTTCACTCCTCCCTCACTCCTCCCTCACTCCTCCCTCACTCCTCCCTCACTCCTCCCTCACTCCTCCCTCACTCCTCCTTCACTCCTCCCTCACTCCTCCCTCACTCCTCCTTCACTCCTCCCTCACTCCTCCCTCACTCCTCCCTCACTCCTCCCTCACTCCTCCTTCACTCCTCCTTCACTCCTAATATATATTTTACTCCGAATAAAGGCGAGCCGCTCTTGGCTGTGGGAGGAGTCTGTCTCCAACAACAGAGGAGGAAACAGAGTGAGAGAGAGAGAGTGAAAAGAGAGAGAGTTAAAGTTGAACTCATAGTTGGAACTCTGTAAATATATGTTTTTGGATTTTTGGACCTTTTTGCTCACTGTATATATTTTGCACTATTGCACTATTTTTGCACTTGGGTTTTGGCTCAATAAATCCACCTGAGCACTTGAAATCTGACTTCGCCATATTTTTGAGAGAGAGCCCCGCTACAATGTGAGACAGGTTCTTCTCTGAAGATGTGAGACAGGTTCTGCTCTAAAGATGTGAGACAGGTTCTGCTCTGAAGATGTGAGACAGGTTCTGCTCTGAAGATGTGAGACAGGTTCTGCTCTGAAGATGTGAGACAGGTTCTGCTCTGAAGATGTGAGACAGGTTCTGCTCTGAAGATGTGAGACAGGTTCTGCTCTGAAGATGTGAGACAGGTTCTGCTCTGAAGATGTGAGACAGGTTCTGCTCTGAAGATGTGAGACAGGTTCTTCTCTGAAGATGTGAGACAGGTTCTGCTCTGAAGATGTGAGACAGGTTCTGCTCTAAAGATGTGAGACAGGTTCTGCTCTGAAGATGTGAGACAGGTTCTGCTCTGAAGATGTGAGACAGGTTCTGCTCTGAAGATGTGAGACAGGTTCTTCTCTGAAGATGTGAGACAGGTTCTGCTCTGAAGATGTGAGACAGGTTCTGCTCTGAAGATGTGAGACAGGTTCTGCTCTGAAGATGTGAGACAGGTTCTGCTCTGAAGATGTGAGACAGGTTCTTCTCTTTTAGGTCTTAAACTGTTTTGACTTCACATTTCTTCAAATATAAATCTTTCTTCAAAGAAACTCGTTACAATTATAAAACTACTATTTTGACACAATTACAATTGGACATATAAATATTGCGCTGGACACAATGGCCCGTTGTGCCGTGTCCAAGCCTCAGAGGAGGTGTCTGGGGAGAGGGTCAGAACACACACTGTAAAGAAGAGCCTGGTGCACCCACTGGTCAAGCTGAGACTGTGTCCAAAAGGCGTGGCCCAGAGAGTGGTGGTCATAGGTCCACACGCTCAGCACAGACGTGGCAGAGGCAGATAGTGCGCTGACGTCTACGGACGTCCCTCATGGGAAAGAATCAACCTAAAAGACATGTGTCCATCATAGAGACGCCTGTCACCATGGCAACCACACATACATATGGGAAAGAGTGTCTCGAGTGTGGGCCAGTGTGGGCCAGTGTGGACCAGTGTGGGCCAGTGTGAGCCAGTGTGGGCCAGTGTGGACCAGTGTGGGCCAGTGTGAGCCAGTCTGGGCCAGTGTGAGCCAGTGTGCACCAGTGTGGACCAGTGTGGACCAGTGTGAGCCAGTGTGGACCAGTGTGAGCCAGTGTGGGCCAGTGTGGGCCAGTGTGAGCCAGTGTGGGCCAGTGTGAGCCAGTGTGGACCAGTGTGGGCCAGTGTGGACCAGTGTGAGCCAGTGTGGGCCAGTGTGAGCCAGTGTGGGCCAGTGTGGACCAGTGTGAGCCAGTGTGGGCCAGTGTGGGCCAGTGTGAGCCAGTGTGGGCCAGTGTGGGCCAGTGTGGGCCATTGTGAGCCAGTGTGGGCCAGTGTGGACCATTGTGAGCCAGTGTGAGCCAGTGTGGGCCAGTGTGGGCCAGTATGGGCCAGTGTGAGCCAGTGTGGGCCAGTGTGGGCCAGTGTGGGCCATTGTGAGCCAGTGTTGGCCAGTGTGGGCCAGTGTGGACCATTGTGAGCCAGTGTGAGCCAGTGTGGGCCAGTGTGGGCCAGTGTGGGCCAGTGTGAGCCAGTGTGGGCCAGTGTGGGCCAGTGTGAGCCAGTGTGGGCCAGTGTGGGCCAGTGTGGGCCAGTGTGGGCCAGTGTGAGCCAGTGTGGGCCAGTGTGGGCCAGTGTGGGCCAGTGTGGACCAGTGTGGGCCAGTGTGGGCCACTAAGTACGGACAAAATGTAAGATTCATGTCAGAAAAACGGTTAAACTGAACGAACAGAAATGAATGTTTGTGATTTTAAAGCGTTTTTTTCCTGTTGTTGCACTTTGAATTGTGCTTTACAAATAAATCTGACCTGGTTTAGTCTTATTTTAGTCCTGGTTTAGTCTTATTTTAGTCCTGGTTTAGACCTGGTTTAGACCTGGTTTAGTCTTATTTTAGTCCTGGTTTAGACCTGGTTTAGTCTTATTTTAGTCCTGGTTTAGTCTGGTTTAGACCTGGTTTAGTCTTATTTTAGTCCTGGTTTAGACCTGGTTTAGTCTGGTTTAGACCTGGTTTAGTCTGGTTTAGACCTGGTTTAGTCCTGGTTTAGTCTTATTTTAGTCCTGGTTTAGACCTGGTTTAGTCTGGTTTAGTCTTATTTTAGTCCTGGTTTAGACCTGGTTTAGTCCTGGTTTAGACCTGGTTTAGTCTGGTTTAGTCTGGTTTAGACCTGGTTTAGTCCTGGTTTAGTCTTATTTTAGTCCTGGTTTAGACCTGGTTTAGTCTGGTTTAGTCCTGGTTTAGTCTGGTTTAGTCTTATTTTAGTCCTGGTTTAGTCTTATTTTAGTCCTGGTTTAGTCTGGTTTAGTCCTGGTTTAGTCCTGGTTTAGACCTGGTTTAGTCTGGTTTAGACCTGGTTTAGACCTGGTTTAGACCTGGTTTAGTCCTGGTTTAGACCTGGTTTAGTCTGGTTTAGTCCTGGTTTAGTCTAGTTTCAGTCTTGGTTGAACGTGTCCCTTTGTCTTCGTAGGACGGAGTTGTGGAATGTCGTAGGACTTTCTGTCGTCCCACAAACTGCTCTGAAGACGCGCTCCCCGTCCACCAGAGCGGCGCCTGCTGCAGGACGTGTCGACGTGAGTATGAGCTCTGTCCTCTGTCCTCTGTCCTCCTGTGGCAGAGTGGTTAGTGTGTCCTCTGTCCTCCTGGTCCTGGTCCTGGTCCTGGTCCTGGTCCAGTCCCTGGTCCTGTCCCTGGTCCAGTCCCTGGTCCTGGTCCAGTCCCTGGTCCAGTCCCTGGTCCTGGTCCTGGTCCTGGTCCAGTCCCTGGTCCTGGTCCAGTCCCTGGTCCAGTCCCTGGTCCTGGTCCAGTCCCTGGTCCAGTCCCTGGTCCTGGTCCTGTCCCTGGTCCAGTCCCTGGTCCTTGTCCTGGTCCAGTCCCTGGTCCTGGTCCAGTCCCTGGTCCTTGTCCTGGTCCAGTCCCTGGTCCTGGTCCTGGTCCTGGTCCAGTCCCTGGTCCTGTCCCTGGTCCTGGTCCTGGTCCAGTCCCTGGTCCTGGTCCAGTCCCTGGTCCTGGTCCTGGTCCTGGTCCAGTCCCTGGTCCTGTCCCTGGTCCTGGTCCTGGTCCTGGTCCAGTCCCCGGTCTTGGTCCTGGTCCTGGACCTGGTCCAGTCCCCGGTCTTGGTCCTGGTCCTGGTCCTGGTCCTGGTCCTGGTCCAGGTCCAGTCCCTGGTCCTGGTCCAGTCCCTGGTCCTGTCCCTGGTCCTGGTCCAGTCCCTGGTCCTGGTCCTGGTCCTGGTCCTGGTCCAGTCCCTGGTCCTGGTCCTGTCCCTGGTCCAGTCCCTGGTCCTGTCCCTGGTCCTGGTCCAGTCCCTGGTCCTGGTCCTGTCCCTGGTCCAGTCCCTGGTCCTGGTCCAGTCCCTGGTCCTGGTCCTGGTCCAGTCCCTGGTCCTGGTCCAGTCCCTGGTCCTGGGCCTGGTCCTGGTCCAGTCCCTGGTCCTGTCCCTGGTCCTGGTCCAGTCCCTGGTCCTGGTCCTGGTCCTGGTCCTGGTCCTGGTCCAGTCCCTGGTCCTGGTCCAGTCCCTGGTCCTGTCCCTGGTCCTGGTCCAGTCCCTGGTCCTGGTCCAGTCCCTGGTCCTGGTCCTGGTCCTGGTCCAGTCCCTGGTCCTGTCCCTGGTCCTGGTCCAGTCCCTGGTCCTGGTCCAGTCCCTGGTCCTGTCCCTGGTCCTGGTCCAGTCCCTGGTCCTGGTCCTGGTCCTGTCCCTGGTCCTGGTCCTGTCCCTGGTCCTGGTCCTGGTCCAGTCCCTGGTCCAGTCCCTGGTCCTGGTCCAGTCCCTGGTCCTGGTCCTGGTCCTGGTCCAGTCCCTGGTCCTGTCCCTGGTCCTGGTCCAGTCCCTGGTCCTGGTCCTGGTCCAGTCCCTGGTCCTGGTCCAGTCCCTGGTCCTGTCCCTGGTCCTGGTCCAGTCCCTGGTCCTGGTCCTGGTCCTGGTCCAGTCCCGGGTCCTGTCCCTGGTCCTGGTCCTGGTCCTGGTCCAGTCCCTGGTCCTGGTCCAGTCCCTGGTCCTGGTCCTGGTCCTGGTCCAGTCCCTGGTCCTGTCCCTGGTCCTGGTCCAGTCCCTGGTCCTGGTCCTGGTCCAGTCCCTGGTCCTGGTCCAGTCCCTGGTCCTGTCCCTGGTCCTGGTCCAGTCCCTGGTCCTGGTCCTGGTCCAGTCCCTGGTCCTGGTCCAGTCCCTGGTCCTGTCCCTGGTCCTGGTCCTGTCCCTGGTCCTGGTCCTGGTCCTGGTCCAGTCCCTGGTCCAGTCCCTGGTCCTGGTCCAATCCCTGGTCCTGGTCCTGGTCCTGGTCCAGTCCCTGGTCCTGTCCCTGGTCCTGGTCCAGTCCCTGGTCCTGGTCCTGGTCCAGTCCCTGGTCCTGGTCCAGTCCCTGGTCCTGGTCCTGGTCCAGTCCCTGGTCCTGGTCCAGTCCCTGGTCCTGGTCCTGGTCCTGGTCCAGTCCCTGGTCCTGGTCCTGGTCCTGGTCCTGGCCCAGTCCCTGGTCCGGGTCCTGGTCCTGGTCCAGTCCCTGGTCCTGTCCCTGGTCCTGGTCCAGTCCCTGGTCCTGGTCCAGTCCCTGGTCCTGTCCCTGGTCCTGGTCCAGTCCCTGGTCCTGGTCCTGGTCCTGGTCCAGTCCCTGGTCCTGTCCCTGGTCCTGGTCCAGTCCCTGGTCCTGTCCCTGGTCCTGGTCCAGTCCCTGGTCCTGGTCCTGGTCCAGTCCCTGGTCCTGGTCCAGTCCCTGGTCCTGTCCCTGGTCCTGGTCCTGTCCCTGGTCCTGGTCCTGTCCCTGGTCCTGGTCCAGTCCCTGGTCCTGGTCCTGGTCCTGGTCCAGTCCCTGGTCCTGTCCCTGGTCCTGGTCCAGTCCCTGGTCCTGGTCCTGGTCCTGGTCCAGTCCCTGGTCCTGGTCCAGGTCCAGTCCCTGGTCCTGTCCCTGGTCCTGGTCCAGTCCCTGGTCCTGGTCCTGGTCCTGGTCCTGGCCCAGTCCCTGGTCCTGGTCCAGTCCCTGGTCCTAGTCCAGCCCCTGGTCCTGGTCCTGGTCCTGTCCCTGGTCCTGGTCCAGTCCCTGGTCCTGGTCCAGTCCCTGGTCCTGGTCCTGGTCCTGGTCCAGTCCCTGGTCCTGGTCCAGATCCTGGTCCTGTCCCTGGTCCTGGTCCAGTCCCTGGTCCTGGTCCTGGTCCTGGTCCTGGTCCAGTCCCTGGTCCTGGTCCTGGTCCTGGTCCTGGTCCTGTCCCTGGTCCTGGTCCAGTCCCTGGTCCTGTCCCTGGTCCTGGTCCAGTCCCTGGTCCTGGTCCTGGTCCAGTCCCTGGTCCTGGTCCTGGTCCTGGTCCTGGTCCTGGTCCAGTCCCTGGTCCTGGTCCAGTCCCTGGTCCTGGTCCTGGTCCAGTCCCTGGTCCTGGTCCAGTCCCTGGTCCTGGTCCTGGTCCTGGTCCAGTCCCTGGTCCTGGTCCAGTCCCTGGTCCTGTCCCTGGTCCTGGTCCAGTCCCTGGTCCTGGTCCTGGTCCAGTCCCTGGTCCAGTCCCTGGTCCTGGTCCTGGTCCTGGTCCAGTCCCTGGTCCTGGTCCAGTCCCTGGTCCTGTCCCTGGTCCTGGTCCAGTCCCTGGTCCTGGTCCTGGTCCAGTCCCTGGTCCTGGTCCTGGTCCTGGTCCTGTCCCTGGTCCTGGTCCTGGTCCTGGTCCTGGTCCTGGTCCTGGTCCTGGTCCTGGTCCAGTCCCTGGTCCTGGTCCTGGTCCAGTCCCTGGTCCAGTCCCTGGTCCTGGTCCTGGTCCAGTCCCTGCTCCTGCTCCTGCTCCTGGTCCTGGTCCTGGTCCTGGTCCTGGTCCTGGTCCAGTCCCTGGTCCTGGTCCAGTCCCTGGTCCTGGTCCTGGTCCTGGTCCTGGTCCAGTCCCTGGTCCTGGTCCAGTCCCTGGTCCTGTCCCTGGTCCTGGTCCAGTCCCTGGTCCTGGTCCTGGTCCTGGTCCTGGTCCTGGTCCAGTCCCTGGTCCTGGTCCAGTCCCTGGTCCTGTCCCTGGTCCTGGTCCAGTCCCTGGTCCTGGTCCTGGTCCAGTCCCTGGTCCTGGTCCTGGTCCTGGTCCTGTCCCTGGTCCTGGTCCTGGTCCTGGTCCTGGTCCTGGTCCTGGTCCTGGTCCTGGTCCAGTCCCTGGTCCTGGTCCTGGTCCAGTCCCTGGTCCTGGTCCTGCTCCTGCTCCTGCTCCTGGTCCTGGTCCTGGTCCTGGTCCTGGTCCTGGTCCTGGTCCTGGTCCTGGTCCTGGTCCAGTCCCTGGTCCTGGTCCTGGTCCTGGTCCTGGTCCTGCTCCTGGTCCTGGTCCTGGTCCTGGTCCTGGTCCTGGTTTACTTTTATAAACACTATTTATACTCGAGAGAGAAAACACGTCTGAGACTTAATGTCATTAGTGTTTATGTTAATGAGCTGTTCCTCCTGCCACAGCCTTAATGTCATTAGTGTTTATGTTAATGAGCTGTTCCTCCTGCCACAGCCTTAATGTCATTAGTGTTTATGTTAATGAGCTGTTCCTCCTGCCACAGCCTTAATGTCATTAGTGTTTATGTTAATGAGCTGTTCCTCCTGCCACAGCCTTAATGTCATTAGTGTTTATGTTAATGAGCTGTTCCTCCTGCCACAGCCTTAATGTCATTAGTGTTTATGTTAATGAGCTGTTCCTCCTGCCACAGCCTTAATGTCATTAGTGTTTATGTTAATGAGCTGTTCCTCCTGCCACAGCCTTAATGTCATTAGTGTTTATGTTAATGAGCTGTTCCTCCTGCCACAGCCTTAATGTCATTAGTGTTTATGTTAATGAGCTGTTCCTCCTGCCACAGCCTTAATGTCATTAGTGTTTATGTTAATGAGCTGTTCCTCCTGCCACAGCCTTAATGTCATTAGTGTTTATGTTAATGAGCTGTTCCTCCTGCCACAGCCTTAATGTCATTAGTGTTTATGTTAATGAGCTGTTCCTCCTGCCACAGCCTTAATGTCATTAGTGTTTATGTTAATGAGCTGTTCCTCCTGCCACAGCCTTAATGTCATTAGTGTTTATGTTAATGAGCTGTTCCTCCTGCCACAGCCTTAATGTCATTAGTGTTTATGTTAATGAGCTGTTCCTCCTGCCACAGCCTTAATGTCATTAGTGTTTATGTTAATGAGCTGTTCCTCCTGCCACAGCCTTAATGTCATTAGTGTTTATGTTAATGAGCTGTTCCTCCTGCCACAGCCTTAATGTCATTAGTGTTTATGTTAATGAGCTGTTCCTCCTGCCACAGCCTTAATGTCATTAGTGTTTATGTTAATGAGCTGTTCCTCCTGCCACAGCCTTAATGTCATTAGTGTTTATGTTAATGAGCTGTTCCTCCTGCCACAGCCTTAATGTCATTAGTGTTTATGTTAATGAGCTGTTCCTCCTGCCACAGCCTTAATGTCATTAGTGTTTATGTTAATGAGCTGTTCCTCCTGCCACAGCCTTAATGTCATTAGTGTTTATGTTAATGAGCTGTTCCTCCTGCCACAGCCTTAATGTCATTAGTGTTTATGTTAATGAGCTGTTCCTCCTGCCACAGCCTTAATGTCATTAGTGTTTATGTTAATGAGCTGTTCCTCCTGCCACAGCCTTAATGTCATTAGTGTTTATGTTAATGAGCTGTTCCTCCTGCCACAGCCTTAATGTCATTAGTGTTTATGTTAATGAGCTGTTCCTCCTGCCACAGCCTTAATGTCATTAGTGTTTATGTTAATGAGCTGTTCCTCCTGCCACAGCCTTAATGTCATTAGTGTTTATGTTAATGAGCTGTTCCTCCTGCCACAGCCTTAATGTCATTAGTGTTTATGTTAATGAGCTGTTCCTCCTGCCACAGCCTTAATGTCATTAGTGTTTATGTTAATGAGCTGTTCCTCCTGCCACAGCCTTAATGTCATTAGTGTTTATGTTAATGAGCTGTTCCTCCTGCCACAGCCTTAATGTCATTAGTGTTTATGTTAATGAGCTGTTCCTCCTGCCACAGCCTTAATGTCATTAGTGTTTATGTTAATGAGCTGTTCCTCCTGCCACAGCCTTAATGTCATTAGTGTTTATGTTAATGAGCTGTTCCTCCTGCCACAGCCAGCTGCTCGCTCGCTGGGCGGGCGCTCGCAGAAGGACAGCGCTTCTCGTCCGGAGACTGCAGAGAATGTAAAGTAAGACATGTTTCACCTCCTTTAACACGCAGAGATTTAGAGCTTTAGAGACCTGAACACGGGTCAGAGCTGTCACATGTTGTACTGAACACGGGTCAGAGCTGTCACATGTTGTACTGAACACGGGTCAGAGCTGTCACATGTTGTACTGAACACGGGTCAGAGCTGTCACATGTTGTACTGAACACGGGTCAGAGCTGTCACATGTTGTACTGAACACGGGACAGAGCTGTCACATGTTGTACTGAACACGGGTCAGAGCTGTCACATGTTGTACTGAACACGGGTCAGAGCTGTCACATGTTGTACTGAACACGGGTCAGAGCTGTCACATGTTGTACTGAACACGGGACAGAGCTGTCACATGTTGTACTGAACACGGGTCAGAGCTGTCACATGTTGTACTGAACACGGGTCAGAGCTGTCACATGTTGTACTGAACACGGGTCAGAGCTGTCACATGTTGTACTGAACACGGGTCAGAGCTGTCACATGTTGTACTGAACACGGGTCAGAGCTGTCACATCTTGTACTGAACACGGGACAGAGCTGTCACATGTTGTACTGAACACGGGTCAGAGTTGTCACATGTTGTACTGAACACGGGTCAGAGCTGTCACATGTTGTACTGAACACGGGTCAGAGCTGTCACATGTTGTACTGAACACGGGACAGAGCTGTCACATGTTGTACTGAACACGGGTCAGAGCTGTCACATGTTGTACTGAACACGGGTCAGAGCTGTCACATGTTGTACTGAACACGGGTCAGAGCTGTCACATGTTGTACTGAACACGGGACAGAGCTGTCACATGTTGTACTGAACACGGGTCAGAGCTGTCACATGTTGTACTGAACACGGGTCAGAGCTGTCACATGTTGTACTGAACACGGGTCAGAGCTGTCACATGTTGTACTGAACACGGGTCAGAGCTGTCACATGTTGTACTGAACACGGGTCAGAGCTGTCACATGTTGTACTGAACACGGGACAGAGCTGTCACATGTTGTACTGAACACGGGACAGAGCTGTCACATGTTGTACTGAACACGGGTCAGAGCTCTTAGCCTGTCACATGTTGTACTGAACACGGGACAGAGCTGTCACATGTTGTACTGAACACGGGACAGAGCTGTCACATGTTGTACTGAACACGGGACAGAGCTGTCACATGTTGTACTGAACACGGGTCAGAGCTGTCACATCTTGTACTGAACACGGGACAGAGCTGTCACATGTTGTACTGAACACGGGTCAGAGCTGTCACATGTTGTACTGAACACGGGTCAGAGCTGTCACATGTTGTACTGAACACGGGACAGAGCTGTCACATGTTGTACTGAACACGGGTCAGAGCTGTCACATGTTGTACTGAACACGGGTCAGAGCTGTCACATGTTGTACTGAACACGGGTCAGAGCTGTCACATGTTGTACTGAACACGGGTCAGAGCTGTCACATGTTGTACTGAACACGGGTCAGAGCTGTCACATGTTGTACTGAACACGGGTCAGAGCTGTCACATGTTGTACTGAACACGGGTCAGAGCTGTCACATGTTGTACTGAACACGGGTCAGAGCTGTCACATGTTGTACTGAACACGGGACAGAGCTGTCACATGTTGTACTGAACACGGGTCAGAGCTGTCACATGTTGTACTGAACACGGGTCAGAGCTGTCACATGTTGTACTGAACACGGGACAGAGCTGTCACATGTTGTACTGAACACGGGACAGAGCTGTCACATGTTGTACTGAACACGGGACAGAGCTGTCACATGTTGTACTGAACACGGGTCAGAGCTCTGAGCCTGTCACATGTTGTACTGAACACGGGACAGAGCTGTCACATGTTGTACTGAACACGGGTCAGAGCTGTCACATGTTTTACTGAACACGGGACAGAGCTGTCACAAGTTGTACTGAACACGGGTCAGAGCTGTCACATGTTGTACTGAACACGGGTCAGAGCTGTCACATGTTGTACTGAACACGGGACAGAGCTGTCACATGTTGTACTGAACACGGGTCAGAGCTGTCACATGTTGTACTGAACACGGGACAGAGCTGTCACATGTTGTACTGAACACGGGACAGAGCTGTCACATGTTGTACTGAACACGGGTCAGAGCTGTCACATGTTGTACTGAACACGGGACAGAGCTGTCACATGTTGTACTGAACACGGGTCAGAGCTGTCACATCTTGTACTGAACACGGGACAGAGCTGTCACATGTTGTACTGAACACGGGTCAGAGCTGTCACATGTTGTACTGAACACGGGTCAGAGCTGTCACATGTTGTACTGAACACGGGTCAGAGCTGTCACATGTTGTACTGAACACGGGTCAGAGCTGTCACATGTTGTACTGAACACGGGACAGAGCTCTGAGCCTGTCACATGTTGCGTGTGGTTCCACAGGACGGTCAGATGGTGAACGTGTCCGTGTCGTGTCCGGAGCTGAACTGCAGTGCGACTGAGCGGGTTCTTCCAGAAGGACGCTGCTGCAACGTCTGTGCAGGTAGCTAACCCAGATGCCCTCCCACACTCCTGCTCATCCGTGTTAAACCGAGCGGAACGAGACTCTAAACGGTTTGTGTCTTTGGCGCTCGTGTAATTCCGCATTATTCCTCTTTCTTGGCTCCTAACGAGGCTGCAAAGCTCCATCTGCTCGCTCTAAACGCTGCATCCGTCACTCGCTCCAGCATCTCCCTGCATCGCTCTGGAAACACGTGCTCGGCTGAAGAAAATCCTTCTGCTGCGTTTGGACTGAACGCAGACATGACCATCTCTAATCTCTAAGATCTCTAAATGCAAATATCCGGATCTTCACTCACGATACGACGAGCTCACGATGCAGAACAGCACAAACTCTGAGCATGTTCAGAAGTGTAAAGCCGAGGTGCACTACACCTGAGCGGCCACTCGGACAGAGGGGGCGTGTCTTATCCGGATAATATAATAGATCACAAAAAACATGATCCAAAGCACGACATGACGAGAGCTTCAAACGCCACGCCCCTCACACACACTAGCTTAAGCCACGCCCCTCACACACACTAGCTTAAGCCACGCCCCTCACACACACTAGCTTTAGCCACGCCCCTCACACACACTAGCTTTAGCCACGCCCCTCACACACACTAGCTTTAGCCACGCCCCTCACACACACTAGCTTTAGCCACGCCCCTCACACACGCTAGCTTTAGCCACGCCCCTCACACACGCTAGCTTTAGCCACGCCCCTCACACACGCTAACTTTAGCCACGCCCCTCACACACACTAACTTTAGCCACGCCCCTCACACACACTAGCTTTAGCCACGCCCCTCACACACACTAGCTTTAGCCACGCCCCTCACACACACTAGATTTAGCCACGCCCCTCACACACGCTAGCTTTAGCCACGCCCCTCACACACACTAGCTTTAGCCACGCCCCTCACACACACTAGCTTAAGCCACGCCCCTCACACACACTAGCTTTAGCCACGCCCCTCACACACACTAACTTTAGCCACGCCCCTCACACACACTAGCTTTAGCCACGCCCCTCACACACACTAGCTTTAGCCACGCCCCTCACACACGCTAGCTTTAGCCACGCCCCTCACACACGCTAACTTTAGCCACGCCCCTCACACACACTAGCTTTAGCCACGCCCCTCACACACACTAGCTTTAGCCACGCCCCTCACACACACTAGCTTTAGCCACGCCCCTCACACACACTAGCTTAAGCCACGCCCCTCACACACACTAGCTTTAGCCACGCCCCTCACACACACTAGCTTTAGCCACGCCCCTCACATACACTAGCTTTAGCCACGCCCCTCACACACGCTAGCTTTAGCCACGCCCCTCACACACACTAACTTTAGCCACGCCCCTCACACACACTAGCTTTAGCCACGCCCCTCACACACACTAGCTTTAGGGGCGGCTGCAGGTGGAGACAGGACTGGACACGAGGCGGCTGTGTGAGTGGTAAAAATAAACCGTGTGAATATTTATAACGACAGAACGAGAAACACATTTAAAACTCGTCTGTTTTGATCCAAAAACAGCACAAAATATGAGAATTAAACTCTCGTCTGTTCCATGTTTTAAACTGAAGAGGCGTGGCTTATCCCTGTGAAGAGGCGGGGCTTGTCTCTGTGAAGAGGCGGGGCTTATAGATGAGTCTGGATCAGGCCTGAACCTGGGACTTGAGAGTCTGAGCACGAACTTTGAATTTCAACAGAAGACGAACTCTGAATATAAAATGTCCCAAAACAGAAGAGCCACGACTAAACCGGGACTAAACCAGGACTAAACCAGGACTAAACCAGGTCTAAACCAGGTCTAAACCAGGACTAAACCAGGTCTAAACCAGGACTAAACCAGGACTAAACCAGGACTAAACCAGGACTAAACCAGGTCTAAACCAGGACTAAACCAGGACTAAACCAGGACTAAACCAGGACTAAACCAGGTCTAAACCAGGTCTAAACCAGGTCTAAACCAGGTCTAAACCAGGACTAAACCAGGACTAAACCAGGTCTAAACCAGGACTAAACCAGGACTAAACCAGGACTAAACCAGGACTAAACCAGGTCTAAACCAGGTCTAAACCAGGTCTAAACCAGGACTAAACCAGGACTAAACCAGGTCTAAACCAGGACTAAACCAGGTCTAAACCAGGTCTAAACCAGGTCTAAACCAGGACTAAACCAGGTCTAAACCAGGACTAAACCAGGACTAAACCAGGTCTAAACCAGGACTAAACCAGGACTAAACCAGGACTAAACCAGGACTAAACCAGGACTAAACCAGGTCTAAACCAGGTCTAAACCAGGTCTAAACCAGGACTAAATCAGGACTAAACCAGGTCTAAACCAGGACTAAACCAGGACTAAACCAGGACTAAACCAGGACTAAACCAGGTCTAAACCAGGTCTAAACCAGGACTAAACCAGGACTAAACCAGGTCTAAACCAGGACTAAACCAGGACTAAACCAGGTCTAAACCAGGACTAAACCAGGTCTAAACCAGGACTAAACCAGGACTAAACCAGGTCTAAACCAGGTCTAAACCAGGTCTAAACCAGGACTAAACCAGGACTAAACCAGGTCTAAACCAGGACTAAACCAGGTCTAAACCAGGTCTAAACCAGGTCTAAACCAGGACTAAACCAGGACTAAACCAGGACTAAACCAGGTCTAAACCAGGACTAAACCAGGACTAAACCAGGTCTAAACCAGGACTAAACCAGGTCTAAACCAGGACTAAACCAGGACTAAACCAGGTCTAAACCAGGACTAAACCAGGACTAAACCAGGTCTAAACCAGGACTAAACCAGGTCTAAACCAGGTCTAAACCAGGACTAAACCAGGTCTAAACCAGGACTAAACCAGGACTAAACCAGGTCTAAACCAGGTCTAAACCAGGTCTAAACCAGGACTAAACCAGGACTAAACCAGGTCTAAACCAGGACTAAACCAGGTCTAAACCAGGTCTAAACCAGGTCTAAACCAGGACTAAACCAGGACTAAACCAGGTCTAAACCAGGACTAAACCAGGTCTAAACCAGGTCTAAACCAGGACTAAACCAGGACTAAACCAGGACTAAACCAGGGTCAGTTGGCTTGGGCGTGGCCTTCATGTGTCTTCTCGTTGTCCATCTGCAGGTCACGACTTCTGCTCAGAGGGTTTTGTCTGTGGACTGAACTCAAACTGTGAAAACCTGAGGACCAGAGCCCAGTGCACCTGTCGCCATGGATACGCCTCTGCACACGGAGACCAGACCGACTGTGAAGGTAGGACCAGGACCAGGACCAGGACCAGAACTGGACCAGAACCAGGACCAGGACAGGGACCAGGACCAGGACCAGACCAGGACCAGGACCAGAACTGGACCAGAACCAGGACAGGGACCAGGACCAGGACCAGGACCAGGACCAGAACTGGACCAGAACCAGGACCAGGACAGGGACCAGGACTGGACCAGGACCAGGACCAAGACCAGGACCAGGACCAGAACTGGACCAGAACCAGGACCAGGACAGGGACCAGGACCATGACCAGACCAGGACAGGGACCAGGACTGGACCAGGACCAGGACCAAGACCAGGACCAAGCGGGACCGGGACCGAGACCGGGACCAGGACCTGGACCAGGACCTGGACCAGAACGGGACCAGAACGGGACCAGAACGGGACCAGGACCGGGACCAGGACCAGAACCTGGACCTGGACCAGGTCTGACAGACTGAACCTGTGTCCTCTGTTTGAAGGTGGCAGACGTCGTTAGCAGTTAACGATAATTACTTCATAATAACACAATTATAAACCGATTAATACTAATAATCCTCACACTGACCTCGTTAACCTTTAAAACTCGGAGTCTCGGAAACATAGACTTAAATCTCACAAACTGAAAGCTCTGATGTGTCGTCTGGTGTGAAACATTTATCATATTTGACATAAGCTGCAGTTTGTGAAGGAAAATGAAATAATACAATTTTAAAATGACGGGAAGTAGAGCTGAACATGACAGGAAGTAGAGCTGAACATGACAGGAAGTAGAGCTGAACATAACAGGAAGTAGAGCAAGTAGAGCTGAACATGACAGGAAGTAGAGCTGAACATGACAGGAAGTAGAGCTGAACATGACAGGAAGTAGAGCTGAACATGACAGGAAGTAGAGCTGAACATAACAGGAAGTAGAGCAAGTAGAGCTGAACATGACAGGAAGTAGAGCTGAACATGACAGGAAGTAGAGCTGAACATGACAGGAAGTAGAGCTGAACATGACAGGAAGTAGAGCTGAACATGACAGGAAATAGAGCAAGTAGAGCTGAACATGACAGGAAGTAGAGCTGAACATGACAGGAAGTAGAGCTGAACATAACAGGAAATAGAGCAAGTAGAGCTGAACATGACAGGAAGTAGAGCTGAACATGACAGGAAGTAGAGCTGAACATGACAGGAAATAGAGCAAGTAGAGCTGAACATGACAGGAAGTAGAGCTGAACATGACAGGAAGTAGAGCTGAACATGACAGGAAGTAGAGCTGAACATAACAGGAAGTAGAGCAAGTAGAGCTGAACATGACAGGAAGTAGAGCTGAACATGACAGGAAGTAGAGCTGAACATGACAGGAAGTAGAGCAAGTAGAGCTGAACATGACAGGAAGTAGAGCTGAACATGACAGGAAGTAGAGCTGAACATGACAGGAAGTTGAGCAAGTAGAGCTGAACATGACAGGAAGTAGAGCTGAACATGACAGGAAGTAGAGCTGAACATGACAGGAAGTAGAGCTGAACATGACAGGAAGTTGAGCAAGTAGAGCTGAACATGACAGGAAGTAGAGCTGAACATGACAGGAAGTAGAGCTGAACATGACAGGAAGTAGAGCTGAACATGACAGGAAGTAGAGCTGAACATGACAGGAAGTAGAGCTGAACATGACAGGAAGTAGAGCTGAACATGACAGGAAGTAGAGCTGTACATAACAGGAAATAGAGCAAGTAGAGCTGAACATGACAGGAAGTAGAGCTGAACATGACAGGAAGTAGAGCTGAACATGACAGGAAATAGAGCAAGTAGAGCTGAACATGACAGGAAGTAGAGCTGAACATGACAGGAAGTAGAGCTGAACATGACAGGAAGTAGAGCTGAACATAACAGGAAGTAGAGCAAGTAGAGCTGAACATGACAGGAAGTAGAGCTGAACATGACAGGAAGTAGAGCTGAACATGACAGGAAGTAGAGCAAGTAGAGCTGAACATGACAGGAAGTAGAGCTGAACATGACAGGAAGTAGAGCTGAACATGACAGGAAGTTGAGCAAGTAGAGCTGAACATGACAAGAAGTAGAGCTGAACATGACAGGAAGTAGAGCTGAACATGACAGGAAGTAGAGCTGAACATGACAGGAAGTAGAGCTGAACATGACAGGAAGTAGAGCTGAACATGACAGAAAGTAGAGCTGAACATGACAGGAAGTAGAGCTGAACATGACAGGAAGTAGAGCTGAACATGACAGGAAGTAGAGCTGAACATAACAGGAAGTAGAGCAAGTAGAGCTGAACATGACAGGAAGTAGAGCTGAACATGACAGGAAGTAGAGCTGAACATGACAGGAAGTAGAGCTGAACATGACAGGAAGTAGAGCTGAACATAACAGGAAATAGAGCAAGTAGAGCTGAACATGACAGGAAGTAGAGCTGAACATGACAGGAAGTAGAGCTGAACATGACAGGAAGTAGAGCTGAACATAACAGGAAATAGAGCAAGTAGAGCTGAACATGACAGGAAGTAGAGCTGAACATGACAGGAAGTAGAGCTGAACATGACAGGAAATAGAGCAAGTAGAGCTGAACATGACAGGAAGTAGAGCTGAACATGACAGGAAGTAGAGCTGAACATGACAGGAAGTAGAGCTGAACATAACAGGAAGTAGAGCAAGTAGAGCTGAACATGACAGGAAGTAGAGCTGAACATGACAGGAAGTAGAGCTGAACATGACAGGAAGTAGAGCAAGTAGAGCTGAACATGACAGGAAGTAGAGCTGAACATGACAGGAAGTAGAGCTGAACATGACAGGAAGTTGAGCAAGTAGAGCTGAACATGACAGGAAGTAGAGCTGAACATGACAGGAAGTAGAGCTGAACATGACAGGAAGTAGAGCTGAACATGACAGGAAGTTGAGCAAGTAGAGCTGAACATGACAGGAAGTAGAGCTGAACATGACAGGAAGTAGAGCTGAACATGACAGGAAGTAGAGCTGAACATGACAGGAAGTAGAGCTGAACATGACAGGAAGTAGAGCTGAACATGACAGGAAGTAGAGCTGAACATGACAGGAAGTAGAGCTGTACATAACAGGAAATAGAGCAAGTAGAGCTGAACATGACAGGAAGTAGAGCTGAACATGACAGGAAGTAGAGCTGAACATGACAGGAAATAGAGCAAGTAGAGCTGAACATGACAGGAAGTAGAGCTGAACATGACAGGAAGTAGAGCTGAACATGACAGGAAGTAGAGCTGAACATAACAGGAAGTAGAGCAAGTAGAGCTGAACATGACAGGAAGTAGAGCTGAACATGACAGGAAGTAGAGCTGAACATGACAGGAAGTAGAGCAAGTAGAGCTGAACATGACAGGAAGTAGAGCTGAACATGACAGGAAGTAGAGCTGAACATGACAGGAAGTTGAGCAAGTAGAGCTGAACATGACAGGAAGTAGAGCTGAACATGACAGGAAGTAGAGCTGAACATGACAGGAAGTAGAGCTGAACATGACAGGAAGTAGAGCTGAACATGACAGGAAGTAGAGCTGAACATGACAGAAAGTAGAGCTGAACATGACAGGAAGTAGAGCTGAACATGACAGGAAGTAGAGCTGAACATGACAGGAAGTAGAGCTGAACATGACAGGAAGTAGAGCTGAACATGACAGGAAGTAGAGCTGAACATGACAGGAAGTAGAGCTGAACATGACAGGAAGTAGAGCTGAACATGACAGGAAGTAGAGCTGAGTTCTAAAGAGACAATTTGACTGTTTGAAGAACAATTTAATGTAATAAAGGAGTTAAGTATTATTATTTGTCAAACCATAATTATTGTGTCATTTATATGGGTTTTGGCCTTGTTTACAGTCTGGTTGCTAGGTAACACTTATAGAACCATCAGTCTCCTGTTATAGTTGACACTGAGTGTATTATAATAATGATAAATATCATTATTAAATAATAAGATGACCGGCCCTCGCCACGCCGCCGCCACAACGCCGCAAGAGTTGGCGCCCCAATTTTCCTTAATAGAGCTAACGCCCCGAGGAGGAGTTTGTAAAAGTATAAAATGTCATGTTCAAGTTTCAGAGATTTCCCCATTGGAATAACATGGACGGTTTCTGTCATCGCTATGGCTACGCCGTAACAAATATGACATGGGTCTCATTGACTTTTTTGATCGGGATGCCAAAATTGAATTTTGTGCCAAATTTCGTAACATTTCGAAAAACTAGGTTTAGGGTAAAGGGTTTAACAACTGATTCAAATTTGACGCAATTCGGACTTTATCTGCGCAAACGGCAGAAATAGGAGGAGGAGTTCGTAAAAGTACGACGTTTGTAAAAACTCCCGAGTCATGCTTAGCAATTTTTGATCCAATATGGCCGACATTTGGTTGAGTGGACGGCGTTGCCGTAATAATATTTTTTACTTCTCTTGTCACCATCTACCTCTGCGCCAAATTTCATGTT